>NC_056580.1:30213229-30220729 GCF_018340385.1 Cyprinus carpio | reverse complement strand
TTTTTATTCAGTTGTCGTTCTACTAATGATATGCGGCCGGCCAATGTTAACTTTTTTTTAATCAAAACACAAACTCACTAAATTCAGTTAGGGACGCTCCGCTCAGGATTTTTGCAGCTGATACTGAGTACTGATTTCTTGCCAGGGTTATCAGCCGATACTGATTCTGGTGCTTCAGGCTTCATATAGACGCTTCCATCAGCGCACGCGCCTGGCTCAGAGCTAACTCCCGGTCTGTGTGTGCTTATCAGTCCGGCTCCGGCTCCGGCTACAGACACAGTTAAAGTTAAGACTGAAGATGTGCTCAGGTGGCTGTGCTGTGGGATGTGTTTCCCACACATTTATTTATCTGTGGCACTGGCCACAATATCAGAACTGACCGAGCCAAAGGCTTTGTTGAATAAACATGAGCACGTACTGCACGTTTAAACGAAGCGCAGGTGTTTTTATATCACTGTTTCTGAAGGAAGACTATCATTAGAAAATTTTCGATGTCATTTTCATTTCATCTTGTGTTTATCTTTTACGGCTCCGTTTTCTGTCTGGCTCTTATGCTCCTCTGTTGTCAGGTTGTCTCAGATAAAAGATTCCACTAAATGCATGAATGTAAATGACCGTTTTGCATCATATTGTTCATCTGTGAAACCGAGTGGATGGTGCTTGTACTGTGCTGCTCATAACGGTGTTTGTGCCGCAGGAGCCTGCGCCCATGACTGAAGACCTGCTGGAGGAGCAGTCGGAGGTTCTGGCCAAACTGGGCACGTCGGCTGAAGGAGCGCACCTCCGCGCCCGCATGCAGAGCGCCTGCCTGCTCTCAGACATGGAGTCCTTCAAGGTGAGCCGTCTGCTTGTCAGTGTGTGACTGGTTTGAGACGCAGTGAGAGGTCTAAAGGTTACGGTAGCACTGCATTCTGGAGTCAGAAACGAGCATCTCCACGCCCCACATGCTCTGCTGATGTCCAGCGTCTCCTTGGATTTGTGTCCTGGCAGCAGATTGTTGTCAGTCTTGTCACCTGTAATTCACTGTGAGTCCAGCTGATCTCCAGATCACTGTGTAACAGCACACTGTCAGCCGGAGGAACATCATCTCCAGGGCCATCCAGCCTGAGGATTACATGAAGGACTTTCACTTTTAAGAAATGTATTTTTTTATCCCTCAGAATTTGACTTTATATCTCACAATTCAGAGAAAACAAGTCAGAATTGTAAGATAAAAGGTTGCAATTAATTTTTTTTTTTTTTATTCGGTGGTGGGATCGGGCTCTCATAGATTTCTCATGCCAGTGCCGAAACGAGAAGCTCGCTCCGCATCCACACAGATTATACAGCGGCTCACATCCTCCTCAGACAGACAATGGCTCCTCCTGCTCCTGTCTTCAATTCACTGAATCTTTTATAGGTTTCACCTTTTAAAAACGCTGCTTGGCAGAAGCCAAAGGGAGAAGCATCATTCATTTTCATAAGCACCTTATTCTCCATCCCTCTCTGTCGGCTGGCGGTGCATTATCCCGCAGCGTTAAGCCGTGGACACACCCCAGAGATTAAGGAGCGAGGGTGTGTGTGGGAATGGAGCGCTCCGTGAGCACAGCGAGCTCAGCCTCATTTCCACTCCTCCTCACACGATGAAGCCAGAATGCTCGTTTTTGAGCACCGGGGGAAGAGACCGATGTGGAAAGGGGACATTTTGTGTCTATTTCTCCTCGCTGTAGCATGTTCAGCTGCCCTACAAAGTGCTCTAATTTCCTGAGCGCCGCACCAGCTCGTCTCATTGCAGCGGAGGACCGCTGTGCGCACAGCCGTCGCAGTAAATGGCCCCTTTAGCTGAAGACGGCCTCTAAATTTAGCAGCAGTGCTGTCTGTAATTGTGCTTAGCCAAGCATCATTTGGCATTTTGGCTTTAATTACCATCTCCCTCGGGGGGGAGAGCAGAGCGAGCCCAATATGATGAATGGGGTGTCCTAAAATCTGACGGCGCTCCGCTGGATGACGAGCCCATCAGAGATCAGCTGCAGCTGCTCTTAAAGATGATCAGAATGCTCTCAGCGATCAACCTGTGCAGGAAAACAGCAGCTCAGTGACTCGTTACACACGCCTGTGAAACACTCTCCAGAACAATGGAGGATTCGGCCCGACCGCTGTCACAGGATTAAATAAGCTGTTGTTAATAGTTTCTAATGGGTTGCTAAGATGCTGTGAGTAGTTGCTAGGCGTTTGCTGTGGTATTTCTTCTTGAATGATCTGTCTGAAGTATCAGCACAGGCTGATGTGAGGAGTCTTGGTTTGTGGTGTTTTTGTGGATTGGCTGGTTTTTGGAAGCAGCACACAGTCGAGATCTGACATGTGTTTCTGTGTGTAAGTCTCACGGTCTCATTATGTCTGGGTTGTGTGTCTCTCAGTAATTACGGAATATGAAAGTGCTCAGGAGCTCATTTACAACAGAAGTGTGTAATGATAAAACACACACTGATGAATAAATACATACTCACACCAATAAATACACACACCAAAAATGACATAATAACACCAATAAAAACAAGCACACCAGTGATACGCTTTACCTGGAGACCATTGTGTATGTATGTGTGTGAGTCTGAATGCATTTAAGTGTGAGAGTTTGAGTGTGTGTGTGTGTGTGTGAGAGAGAGAGAGTTTGAGTGTGCATGAATGTGTGAGTTTGAGGTTGCATGAGTGTGTGAGAGTTTGAGTGTGTGTGTGTGTGTGTTTTGCATGTGTGAGTTTGAGTGTGTGTGTGTGTGTGTGTGTGTGTGTGTGTGTGTGTGATTTTCACTGTGCATGAATGTGTGAGAGAATTTGAGTGTGTATGTGTGTTTGTGTGAAAGTTTGTGTGTGTGTGTGTGTGTAAGTTTGAGTGTGCACGAGTGTGTGAGAGTTTGAATGTGTGTGTGGGTGTGTGAGAGAGTTTGAGTGTGCATGAGTGTGTGAGTTTGAGTGTGTGTGTGTGAGAGAGATAGAGAGAGAGTTTGAGTGTGTGTGTAAGAGAGTTTGAGTGTGCATGAGTGTGTGAGAGTTTGAGTGTGTGTGTGTGAGAGAGAGAGAGTTTGAGTGTTCATGAGTGTGTGAGAGTTTGAGAGTGTGTGTGTGTGTGTAAGAGAGAGTTCGAGTGTGCATGAATGTGTGAAATTCAAGATTCAATAAAGGACTAGGTGTTACAGTCCCTAGTATTGCACCGATACTGATTCCCTGGTGAGTTCTTGAAGAAAAAAAATGCTGCTGTAAGGCTTTATCACCAGGACACATCATCAGTTGTGTACCTCAGCATCACAGGGTGTTTCGACCATTTAACAAAATACCCCCTATGCTGAGGCAGGCCCACCACAGGTTGATCAGGCCTGGGTGTGTGTCACATGGTTAACTGTTCGCCTTAGCAGTCCAGCTGGTGTCACTCCTTTTCATCCACAGCCAGTGACTGGTACTCTCGGCGGTGTCAGCTCTTTGATTGCTCATCTATGAGCCTGTCCCCTGACTCCAATCTCCCTAAGGGTCTTTGATGTTGACTTGGCTACAAAGCCCCTACACCCCACCTCCACCAGACGCACCTTTATCTTCCAGCCTATATTCTCTGCCTCAGCTAGGTTGGAATATCGCAGCTTCTTTCACTCATAAGCTTCCTCAACGGTGTCCTCCCAGGGTACTGTAAGTTCGATAATGTAAGCAAGCTGGCAGGAGTTAGATCAGAGAATAAGATTTGCTCTCAGAGTGGTCGTTGCGATCTCTGAGGGGAAAGTGAGCTTTTGATCCAAGTGCACTTTCATCTGCCAATCCCTGGCCATGTTTAGTGGGCCTAAATCAGGGATTGAAGGACGAATTCTCAGCTTGTCCCCCTCTCGAACAAATATTGGTAGGGGTTGGCACGCACCCTGGTTGTTGAGGGGTTGGGCATTGCTGGATACCCTCCTGCACTTGAGAACCTGGTTGTGTCTCCACGTGTACCTTTCTTGGATGAGGCTGGTCCTACAACTAACCAAAATGTGCTTGAGGGTTACTGGGGCTGTACACAGTGGGCATGATGGATCCTTTCCGAGCCATAACTGCAAATTTGTAGGAGAGGGCAGAACATCGTACGTGGCTCGGACAATGAAGCTCAACCTATTGGATTCCATGGTCCAGAGATCGCTCCATGTGAATTTCCTCTTTTCGACATCCTCCCGGCCCATTCAGTGACCCTGTTTAGCTTGTGCTACTGCTCTGGAATGCCTGGCTGCCTCCTCCTTTCATCACACCTCCTCTACCACCATGGTTCGGCATTCTGTTGTAGAAGCCTTTTGCCAGAGAGGTGTTGCTATTCCAAGGCCAAGGCCTCTTCTATCTTTTTGAACGTGACCCACTATGTCACGATGGCGAAGAGCAGATTTGGCCTGTTGAGGTCTGCATTATACCATCGTCCGAGGCTCTTGATGGACTTCTCTAGGACTGTTAGGATTGGTTAGTTACTGATGTAGAACTGCTCGCCTGTTAGTTGGCCTTTAACAATGGAGATGCTGCAAGATTTACTCAACTTGAAGGCCATTCGTGCCCACTGGATGTGCATTTACTTTTGGAGTTTCTGCAGCAAGCGTCTAGTACATGGTTTTGTTGTTGTATCATCCATGTATGATCTGATTGGCAGAAGCCGCAGCCCATTCCTAATTCTCTCACCTCCCAAAACCCAGCGAGATGCATGTATGATCAGCTCCATTGCCATTAAAAATGCAAGGGGGGAAATGGTGCAACCTGGCGTAATGCCTATTTCCAGATGCTGCCAGGCAGCAGTGTTATTCTCTACTGTTACACAGAACTGGAAATAGTGAAAATAGTTCTTGACTAATTCTGTGATGTGGTTTGGTACACCAAAGTAGGTAAAGGCTGTCCACAAGACCTTGTGAGGGACCGACCCGAATGCATTGGCGAGGTCTAAGAAAATCACGTGGAGGTCTCTCTGTTCTTTCTTGGCAGTTTGAATCTGGTGCCAGATGATATTGGCATGCTCCAGACATCCTGAGAAGCCCTGGATCCCGGCCTTCTACACTGAGGTATCAATGAAGTTGTTTCTTTGCAGGAATGTAGAGAACCTTTGGGACAACACACTAAAGAAGATCTTCCCCTCTACATTCAGAAGGCTGATCTGGCGAAACTGTCTGATGGATGAGGAGTTCTTCTCTTTGGGGATCAGAATGCCTCCTGCTCTTTGCCATGCCTTTGGTATCACTCCCTTCTGTCATGCTACCTTCATCAGCTTCCAGAGATGTTAAAGGGTTCCAGGTGTGTTCTTATAGAGCCTATACTGGATACCATTAGGCCCTGGAGCTGATGCTGATCTTGCCTGCTTTACGGTCTTCTCCACCTCACTCCATGTGGAGGGCCTTGTGTTCATTTGGTATTCAGGTGCATGAATTGGTGGCATATCGTTCGGAATGGTGACTGACTCATGCCTCCGGTCATCAGAATAGGTGCTCTTCCAGATCTTTTATAGGCACTTTAAGGCTCCCACTCTTCTCATTGTCAAAAAGGCTTTTGACAAAGCTGTGAGGTTTGCTGTAGAAGTCGGTCCTTGTCCGTCCTTTCCTCTTGCGTTTCCATCTGAGGTGCTCTGCTCTTCGGAGCTTTGTCAATCGCTGTTTTATTTCAGCTTGTAGCTCATCAAGTCCTACTCTTTCCGTCTCTGTTGTCTTCCTCCACTGCTTTCTTAATTGTCTTCTTTCTTTCACCAGCCTGTCAATTTCCTGCTGCCTCCTAGACTTAGACTGGATTAGCGGGCCTTTCTGCTCCCTCTGTGACCTTCCTTTTACTCCGACCCTCTTGGGCCCATGGCTGTAAATGATGGCACCCATTCTCTCCAATTTTTTTTTCAACAGGACCCTTCTGTTGTTCTAGTAGGAGGACAAAGTCTGAGTCAATGATCTCCCATATAACTCTTCTGATTGGATTTGGGCCACAGAATCTGAGGTTTCTTTCCTTCCATCTTCCTCTCTGTTGCTGGCAGTAGCTGGCTGGACTCTGTGTTGGAGACTATTGTTGGGTGTGGCTGGCTGGGTTCTGGACTGGAGGCTAGTGTTGCCTGTAGCTGGTTGGGCTCCAAGCTGGAGACTGATATTGAGTGTGGCTGACTGGGCTCCAGGCTGGTGACTAGTGTTGGCTGTGACTGGCTGGGCTCTGGGCTAGAAACTGTGGCTGGTTGGCATCCAGGCTGAGAACCGCTGCTGGCTGTAGCTGGCTGGACTTCGAGCTGGAGACTGGTGGATGGTCTGTATGATGCTGAGTTTCATCTGAGGTGCTGATACCCTGAGGACTGTGGGGGTTCTCCTGCCTCTGGGCTTCACTCAACTGATTTGGCCTACTTCTTAAGAAGTATTGGTCAGTGTGAGACCCCTTGCTGAGCTTGCTAAGGCATTTCTTTTTGCCTTGATGGATTTTAAGACCTTTCACTGATGTTAATTTTGACCAGCCACAACTGCAGCACTTCAGTTTTTGTCCTCCCAGTGCTGACGAGCCATCAGTTGCGGTGCTGATTGTTTGATTCATTGTCAGTTCCACTCCATGGTCTGTTACCGAAAAATCCGTCCTTGATTAGTCACCTTGCGCCCCCGCTCTCACAGACTCTAGGGGTATCTTCTTCCTTAAATTTTTCATAGCAATAATGGGTGGGTCCAGAAACGCTAGCCAGCACTAGATCCTGCTGGTATGTGTCACTAACCCATACCAGCCCCATTGGGGACTCTTCCATCGGCAGTCTTTCCAGGCCGTCATCTTGTCTTTCCCTGATTGTCAGCTCCCCCACTGGATCGCTTCAGAATTCAAGAGTTTGAGTGTACATGAATGTGTGAGAGTTTGAGTGTGTGTGTGTGTGTGTGTGTGTGAGTTTGAGTGTTCATGAGTGTCTGTGAGTTTGAGTGTGCATGAATGTGAGAGTTTGATTGTGTGTGTGTGTGTGTGTGTGTGTGTGTGTGTGTGAGTGTGTGTGAGAGAGAGTTTGAGTGTGCATGAGTGTGTGAGAGTTTGATTGTGTGTGTGTGTGTGTGTGTGTGTGTGTGAGAGAGAGAGTCTGCATGAGTGTGTGAGAGTCTGTGTGCATGAGTGTGTGAGTTTGATTGTGTGTCTGTGAGTTTGAGTGTGTGAGAGTTTGATTGTGTGTCTGTGAGTTTGAGTGTGTGAGAGTTTGATTGTGTGTGTGTGTGTCTGAGTTTGAGTGTGTGTCTGTGAGTTTGAGTGTGTGAGAGTTTGATTGTGTGTGTGTGTGTCTGAGTTTGAGTGTGTGAGAGTTTGATTGTGTGTGTGTGTGTGTCTGATTTTTCTGAGTTTGAGTGTGTGTGTGTGTCTGAGTTTGAGTGTGTGAGAGTTTGAGTGTGCATGAATGTGAGTTTGAGTGTGCCATGAGTGTCTGTGAGTTAGTGTGTGTGTGTGTGTGTGTGTGTGTGTGTGTGTGTGTGTGTGTGTGTGTGTGAGAATTTAAGTGTGCATGAGAGTGTGTGTTTGAGTTTGTGTGTGCATGAATGTCTGAGTTTG
>NC_056580.1:30190729-30208229 GCF_018340385.1 Cyprinus carpio | reverse complement strand
CTGAATCTGAACAACATAATAGAACCCATATTAAAGAAAAATAACTGAAAGGATTAAACTGGTCCATCTTTTTTGGCATGTTATATAACCAGCATGAACTATCTCACTAGTTATGTTTTGTATAACTAGCATGAACACACACACACACACACACACAATGCTGATCATTATTTTTATTTTATGAGAGATTTGCATTCAGAAATGCAAGCTGCCTTACTTTCGAGGGGCTGATGCGGTTTCTTCTCCGAGTTTGACACTGTGTGTGTGATGGCTCGGCCCCTCCCTCATGCCATATAATTAGTTGACACCTCGTGTATGATTGACAGGAACAGAATGTGAGGCTGATCAGACAGTCGAAACGAATATGTGCGCCTTTAGGCCTATATAATATTTTTTTTGTTCTTTGAATTAGTCAATTATTTTAAATAAAATAAAATGCATCCATTGTTTCATTATTACATAATGATTTAATTTCTATAGGCTATATATATATTTTTTTAAAAAGAGTCGGCTCTTCAGATATGCGAGTCGGCTCATTCGCGAACGACCCATCATGGAATAAGTTCACTGAAGTTCAATCAAGACGAGCCGAGATGGATGCGCCGAATCGACGATCTCAGGTAACCAGTTTTATTTGTTTTTATTTTAAATATGTCAAATGTATCTTAGAAATGTCTGGGAAGAGGGTGATTGGATTATTTTACACATAAATTACCTAGACTGTCAACCACATTGTTCACACTACGTGCCATGCCCATTGAAAGTGAGATTTTTTAGATAAAATTAAAAATAAATAAATAATAATAATAAAAATAAACAGTGCGTGATTGATTATAACACTCAACGCTGCAATCCGCGATAAAGAAAATCCACTGCAGATGACACTTTTCATTAATTTCACATCACTTCATTCGTGACAGCCATAGATAACATAATTTTACTGGGGCATTTTGCCCCCTTATCTTATTCCCCCGAAATATTTGTTCAGATTTGAATTTAGCAGTTGATCTCGCTACGTACTTAATGTTTAATCACTGGTGTGATTGCACGAGACAGTGTGTTAATTATCAGACATAAAATACTATTTTTGCCTTTTGGAATCCGCTTTCAAATATATTTGGCTAAAAAAATCTCACTTTCAATGGGCATGGCACGTAGTGTGAACAATGTGGTTGACAGTCTAGGTAATTTATATGTAAAATAATCCAATCGCCCTCTTCCCAGACATTTCTAAGATACATTTGACATATTTAACATCAAAACAAATAAAACTGGTTACATGAGATCGTCGATTCGGCGGATCCATCTCGGCTCGTCTTGATTGAACTTCAGTGAACTTATTCCATGTGTTCCATGTGCGGTTCAATATCAACCAATAAGATTCCATGTACGATGTCGCGTTTTCATTGGTCAGCCGTTGAAGCCTATTTCTGATTGGTTGTTGCCGTTTTGACAGCGTTTATGCCAAGAGCAAAGAGAAAGAATTCGAAGAGAAGAGTACTTGGCCATGCGCGAACGCACGGGACACAGTCTAAGCACATACACGCTTACTTTAAGCGAAGAGGAGAGATTCGCGATTGCACTGAACACGGGTTTAAGTGCAGGCATACTCTCTGAGGGAGCCCAGAGAAAATTCTTACAAGAGCAACGTGTATCTGAGAGCGCGCGCCCAGTTCCCGCGCGCGAGCAGAGAGATTCGCGCTCGCACATTATATTCAGGGGCGGACTGGCCATCGGGAGCAGGCCATTTCCCGGTGGCCTGATGGTCATTCTGGCCTGCCGGCTGCCGCTGTGCAGTCGATCAGGCTGACTTGCAATAGGCTGGGATGCAACTGCGAATTAATTTACGGATTTATGAATCTACGAATCAGGCGATCGCGGAGTGAAAATGACACCATCACATGACCAAACATCAGCGAAGCACTGCCTAATTGGCTATATCCAGAGGCAGGCTTCATCTTAGAAAACCGTGCTAAAAACGGAGCGTAAAAGCAAAGGAGGAGCAGAGCGGGAACGTATAAAAAAAGAGAAAAGCCCTGGCCACAGAAGCATTAAGTTGATGCAAAATCCCAGCCATGTTCACCAGTAAGGGAGCAGGTCGGTCAGCATTACATTTACATTATATTTACTAGGGGTGGGACGGTTCACTGAAAAAATCGAACTGTTCGGTTCTCCACACACGGTTCGGCACGCGCTGGGACCGCTGTTCAACTTAAATCTGACAAAGCATCTGTAATATGGTTTACTATAAATAACACGTAAAACAAACAGGGTTCAGTTAATATATGTTTCTGTTGATGGATGAACATTCTGGCTTCCCAGACATTACAACAACAGCGATGAAAAAAAAAAAAACCCCGTGGCCAAACCATTCACTCTTGTTCAATACGAATACGAACACTGGATCAGTGCATTCTTTTAAAGTGACAGTCTTTATATTAATCGAACAGGAACAACAAAGAAATCACTCACTAATCTTGATTCAAAAGCTTTTGTAACTTTAATAAAGATTTATCTTTAATTTGTAGTCCAAAATGCAATGCTGTTTTACATTTGATTACTTTATTCAATTTATGTTCCTAAAAACTATGCTATACCTACCTAAAAAACCCTGAAAGTCAGTTTTTTTATTTGTAGCTTTACTCTATTGTATTTATTTGTGCTGTTGCTTGTAGTTAGAATATTCTTAATAATATGATAAAAATATATATTTTTTTGAAAGTATAGTTTTTTTCCATAAACATAGCACATACAACGGTACCGAAACCGACTCTAAAACCGTAAAAACAAAACAAACCGTGAAAAAGTTGAACTGTTCTACCCCATATATTTACGTAATCATTTGGCAGACGGACGCTTTCATCCAAAGAGACTTACAATATATAAAAACTATTCTAAAAAAAATTACAAATATATATAATGATAGAAGTTTTAAAATAGCATCTTTATGACAAACTAGCACACTGTGTTACATATGGGGACACAGTATTTTTTTAGTGCCAAATTTGACCAGAAATTTTTATTTTCCATTTCTAGCCTACAATATGTAGTCTAGTCTACAATGTTTATTTATTTATTTTGAAGGTGACGAAGGAAGCAACAGTAGCACTAGTGCTCCAAGTGCTCCTGCTGTTGAACAAAAGGGAGTGGACAGTTCAGCTTTTGAGTCAGAGCAGGAACCTTCCGGTAAAGTTTAAGCTATAAGCAAAACTAAACATGCTGGCTATACTCTTAGAACAATATGTGCTTTTATGATTTATAAGATCATCAGTAGTAGGACTGTGATCATGGGGACATACAACTGATGGCTGCACAATTAATATAGATTATTGAAAGTGCTTATTTCATATAGCAGAGAAACTAGATGTGCAGAGTGAGAGAGAGAGGGATTCAGGGAAAGATGATATAGATGGTGGATTCCTAGTGAGTTTTTGAGGGTTTATTTATTTATCCATTCATATTATGTATGGTAGTCTACCTGTTACATCAACTAACAGGGTTATGCTGCGTTCACACCAAACGCGAATAGAGCTTCAAATTCGCGTCTACCGCGTCTAGTTTGTCGCTTGAACATTTTGAATGCATTCGCGCGTCTAGAGCGAAATAGACGCGCGTAGAAAGCAAAAGTTAAAGCGAAATTGACGCGCGTCCGAGGCGAAATCCGCTTCTTGTGGGAGGGGCAAGTGCTAGGCGGTTTGTTTGTGTGTATGATGGCTGATGTTGATCGAGCATTCGAGGCTTTTCCACTTTTTTCTGCACACGTCCTCTGAATAAACACATTATCTTGTTAGCGAAAAGTAGGGGGAAAATACTTGTAAAAAACGGTGGGAAGGCCGCGGGTCGATAAACATGTAAGTGACTCAAAAGTTAAATGTGTATTTACAACACACTCTTCCAAGCGAGTTTCTTTTTATTCCTGTCTCTATAGAAATATGAACGTTTGTCATATAGCTCCGGTTGACTGCTCACTGACAACATCATTCGTTCCTCCATGTTGAATGAGTGACTCCTGATTGGTTAACGCGGCGCGAATTGACGCCAAAGTTCAAATTTTTCAACTCGGGCGGCAGACGCGAATTCGCGTCAAACACATAAACGCACAAAAAGCACATTCGCGCCAGACGCTCAATTCGCGTCATTCGCGCGAATGAGGCGAATTTATGGCAAGCCAAAGTAGTCATAAACGCCTGCTCGGGCGTCTGATTGCACACTGACACGTCAAAAGCGTGCGATTTAACAGCAAAACGCGCGTCCTTGACGCGCGATTTGCCATAAAAACGCGCGTTCTTAGCGTGCGCTTTGGGATTGCGGAAAACGCGCGTCAGAAACGCGCGTTTTTGTGTATCAGAGATTTAGTGGTCGACGTGTGATTTGCTGTAAAAACGAGCGTTCTTGACGCGCGCTTTGGGGTCACCAAAAACGCGCGTTTTTGACGTGCGTTTATCATAATAGAAACGGGCGTCCAAGACGTGCGTTTTGAGTCGGACAAAACGCGCGTTTTTAACGTGTAAACAGGTCAACCAAACTGGCGGTGAAAACGTCTTCTTAAGTATCCAAACAGGCGAAAGGAACGCGCGCTCTCCTAGTGTTTTCAAAATGGCACGTCGAAAGCGTGTGCTCACTTCATAGGGCACGAGTCTGTAATGCTTTGTCCGCTATATATGGGGTATTACGGTAAGGCATTGCTGCCGCATACATATTATTTTTTTCCCACTCGGTCATAATGAGATGTTATGTCGTTTAAACGACACATTTTAATGTTTTTGTTTAATTTTTTTTTAATAATGACATATCATAAAAACGTGAAAAAATGTTTTCCTGGTATACAAGTTATCGTTACATTGTGCACTGCTGGTGTCGCCAGTCCTGATATAAATGAGGATCTGCACGCTTCTGAAGGATGATAAAACATTGTCTTAAATATTGTTTTTATTGTAGCTACATGTTTATTATGGTCATTAGGTTTATTAGATTAGTCTACAATATAATGCTATCCAAGAATTGCACACAAAACCGGAGGATATGACTCGTTTTGAATAATCAACTCTGGGTTGGGAATACTTCTTTATTTGAATGACTTCAGTTTGATTAGAATCTGATAGAACAAACAAAAAAACACAAAGAACATGACTTTTATGCCATTCCAAACTCTGTGGCCTGCAAAATCCCACTGCACATGTGGTTGCTGAACTCCTCATAGCTCCTGTGTACTGGTAGGCGGAGGACTACATCACATGTGTTGGCTTCAGGAAATTTGCGGTCAGTATGTATGAATTCAATGATTGGCTGGTTTTTGAATCCCAGTGGGGGCAACTCTTCCAGCCCAGAAGCAAAGGCAAGAACCTCTTGCAGAGTAAGGCATTTACTTTGGTCCACTTGCATTTCTCCACCTGTGGAAAATAATATAAACATCATAAAAAATATCTGAAACTAGGTTTTGGCTATATAGCTTTGCTTACTACTGACATCATACCTTCCACATCTAGCAAGAAGTCACGGAACCAGGCATATGTTCTTATTTCACTGCGTCTGTGATTGCTTCCCTCCTCTGCAAAGTGTGGGCTGAATACATCAATAAGGTCCTGGGCAGTCAGCGGGTCCTCTTTGGCCAGGAACAGATATCGAATATGTTTAGGATTTGCCTTTATTGCAGCATGCAACCCTAAACATCCCAGACCATCCACAAACCTACAGTGTGTAACAATGAGATAATTGTTTTCATTTCACACACACATTAGCAACTAATTAATAAGTTTGGTAACACTTTATAATAACTTTTCTTATTAAATCAATAACAAACATTTATATAATGCTTAACAGATCTTTAGTTAATGTATATTCACATAGCTAGAAATATATGCTTTTTAATGTTTACTAACGTACTTGTTATTATGTCATTAAAGTTTCAGTTCATATGATCGTGTACTCTGTAAACCATCTGTCAAACTATAATGATTTAGAGTTTCATTAATAAATCATTAACAAACATATAATGCTTAATGGATCATTAATTAATGCTTACAAATGTCATTAAACTTTCAAATCTACAAATTATTTTGAACAGAAATTACACAATCATTAAAAGCTTATTTGTTAATGTACTTTTGAATGCTACCAAATGTCATTAAACTTAAGTTCATATAACCTGTGCTTTTTTTTTACATTTCCAAATGTTGTGGGTAAAAAAGTAGCTACATTTGTGTTTAAGCATTTTACAATAATTAATGTTAATATAATTATTAACCCATAATCAGTCTGTAAAATTCATATATCTGATCTTGGTTTGTTTGTTGTGATTTCTACTATTTTCACATCTTAAATAATTTGTTCATGTTTTTGTCTTTTTTTTTTTTCTTAAATCAATTAAGTTATTACTTTTATGAGCAGTCATCTTGTTGGCAAAATGTGTCCCAAATATGAAATTCTTGACTCAACTGTTCCATTGCAAGCATTAAGTCGCCCCTCCAGGTAGAACTTCGCTGCACACTGGACGACTATCTCCCTGTCTTCCAGAGTCCGACACTGGATGTTTAAAGACCCAAGGAGAGAAAGGCTGTTTGAAGCCTCTTCTAAAGCCTCCCTGGTCTCCTCGATGGTTATGGCATCTTGGATCTAAAAAAATAGTTTATTCTTAGTAACATATCAACTTCTACTTTGGCAGAAACACTGTATTATCCAGGACTTGGTATCAGCATTAACAAATACACGTGCCTTCTGCAGCTGGCTCCTGAACACCTCATCAACAATTTCTGTCAGGTCCACATCTTCTGTAGCCTCACCCACAACCAGACTGAACAGTCGTGGTGCAAAGAAGTGGGGTGCTACACCACCATGAATCAGGCAGATACTGATCATTTTTCCGACGCAATTTGTAATCCCCTTTTGAGATGGCTGAAAAAGTTTCAAACAGACATTTGTATTCACATTTGTCAAAATTTGTCTCAAAGTTCAATGCTAAGAGAGAAATTGTCTTTTACAGAATTTGATATGTAAGGCCTACAACAAATGGCTGGTAGGGACTACAGTGAGCTATTTCTTGAGTTGGTGGCATCACAAACTCTAAAATTTACATAAACCCTGCCCCTGGGAACACGCAATAAAGGGGGTTAGGCCATGTTGGGCTACTTCAGAGAAGAGGAAGACTGTAGTGTGTTGTAGAGTGTTGTTGCCATGACGTCAAAAGACTGTTATTTTCGCCACTATTGCAGGGTCTCTTTGCTCTGCCTTTCTAGGGACACTGTACTTAGGGAACAATGGTTAAAATGTATTTTTAACTCTGTTGAAAATTATCCAAATATTGCTCCCTGTACTGCACATTTTACGAAGGACAGTTTCCTCTCGAGAGTGAAAAATGCTACCTATCAGTTTGAGTGTCCAACAGGATATTAATGTGGTTTGAGGCTTTATTAATGCCTACATCTACCCCAACCCTGAACCTAACCTTACAATATTAAAAATACAATGTTGGTAGAATGATCTGATAGGTATGCATTATTTGTTAGAACACTGGATTCAACCAAAAACTTGTCCTGAAAGATGAAGCAGTTCCCACTTTAAGAGCAGCTGTTGTTTATGGGCCACAACCTGTATTTTTTATTCTTTGTTTTTGTGTTTTTCATTAATAGCTTCTATTGTTAATTGTATGTTGTTGCAAAGATGTAAACAAAGGGCAGTGCTGTTTAGCTCCACTAGCCAGCTAGCTAAATGCTTCAACAGACTGATTTAGGAGAACGGAAACAGCTGTGTAGAATAAAGGTAAAATATGTGAACAATAATGTGATTTTTTGTTTTTGAAACGAAGAATGAACATGTTACAGTGCACCCTTATAAACACAATCAAGCCTAAGAAAATTAGCGGGTTGACCACCCCTTGCATGGATTGGACCCTTGAATAAATATAAATATAACAAAATGCTTACCATGACTATCCAGGGCCAGTAATTTTGAATGATCTGGCCCTTCAAACAGGCACCTGTTCTGTATATCCTTCATTAGGAGACAACAAAATTCCCTTGTTGGCCCACCATCATCCACTGCCCCTTCTGCGTTATTGCCAAGATCCATAAACACGACTCCCAGTGGCTTATATGGGTCGAACAGGCGTCTAGTGAATGCACGTTTTGCAGATCCATAAATGTCATCTCTGCATGCATTAATCATATTTGACGTGTGTCGATCCTCCAAATTAATTTTGTTGGTGAGCTCTGTGAGTATCTCTATAGCACGTTGCCTGAAAGAGAACAAGAGAGTACAAAAATAATTTAGAAATGAATCAACTTTACTGAGATATAACATTTGTGAGAAGACCACATGTCCACCAATGCATTTTTTCCCCAAATCTAATGTATTTTTTCAGTTGTTTTCAATGGGGAGTTGAGTATTTTTGTGCGCTCTGCAAGTTTTTTCTTATCGCCCAGAGTTGAAGAATGTTCAACTTTGGGTAAAATGCAGCGCTCAATGCTTTCACTTTCTAATTAGCCGTCCAATCAAAGTGGAGGATGGGCGGGACTAATGCCACACAACCAATCTTTACAACCTGCTTGTTCAGCAACAGCAACAGACCACAAGAAGTACAACAATGGAACAAAATAATTTTAAACAAGGGCCAGAGCAAGTAATTACATTTTATATTGAGAATTAAAATATATGCAGAATCAGATACTAGGTACACTTCCGTGGATATTCCGTATCAAACAAAACGCTGCGCCACAGACGCACTCTCAAGCGCTAACAGCAAGGAATTTTCAGCAGAGCACCTGGCATTTTCAGTTGGCAAAAACGCTTTGGTGGACACACAGCCTAAGGTTGTAAGGAATCACAAGAAGAAAATGAAATGAGTCGAGAGTGGGTGTTTACTTGGTGTTTACTGATGAGTCTATTTGGCCAATGAGGTCCTCCTCTGGCCATTCATCAATGTTGGATTCAGGATTTGGAGAGTTGAAACGGATTTGCTGTATATAATTCAGACAGTGAATTATTTCAGTAATTTTCAATGAACAGAGTCTGAATCTAGTTGAGGTAAACTGTGAAGTCAAAAAAGTCATAAAGGTCCATTATTACCTTTTAAAGCTAAAGTATTAGCACCCCACACAACCAAAATAAGACTGTTTTTTAAAAACAAGGAAACAACACTGAAATAAATAACATACTTCCACCTCCTCTCCTTCCAACCACTGAACAAATAATGTGCAAGGTGTAGTAAAGTTATGTTCTTCAAGAGTTCCAGTCATAGTGCTTGATAGCCGTGTGCCTGCACTTGGCATGCTCAACCAGAATATTTCACTGGCCGAGTCGTCATTGCCAGCGTAATCCATAAGGTTCTATTTAAATACAAAAAAACAAAACAAAACATAAAAACATAAAAAAAACAGATACCAGGAAAAACATACACACTTATAGCCTATACAGAGGTTCATGTACAGTACTAGTCAAAAGTTTTGACACTCTTTCCCATTTTCTTGGATGGGAAACTGAGTCCAAACTTTTGTCTGGTACTGTACTGCAAAATAGCTCAACTTAATTTAAATATCAAGAGATCTTAGCAAACAACATTTTGGTAAATTTGAACCAATTGAGAAATAACATGCTTGTTAATCTCAAGATGAGAGAGTGGAGTAGGAAACACCTGCAATGACTGTGTAGGTAGGAACCGCCTCGACTTCATGGAACCATCACAGTATTTGAGCTGGATTCTGAAGCCATCTAAAGGTTCAGGACACAGGCGACTGCGTCTTTCCAGTAAGGCCTTGTAAAAAACAAGACAACACAGCTTTGGTAATCATCAAAGAAGTAAAGATGAGATTTACATACAGTCCCAAAAATCTATCAATGGGTGGGGAGAATGAGAGATTTGCTTCTGGACCTATCTGAACCTTGGCTGGACTGAGAATAGATGTGTGCTTGAGGTGGGATTTACAAAAACATCAGTAAATTAACTACCAGGTCAAATGTATCATTATTTCAATTAGGGGTGTGTAATATATATCGTCTGTGATAATATTGTATTTTTTTTTTACATTCTCGAGTATATTGCAAAAAAACATACAAAACACATCTACAGAGTGCATAAACACATTACATGATGAAGTCTAATCAAAACTAGTGCGCATGCGCATTTATAGTGTGTTCTTTCACTGCATGATTCAGTCTATTAAAATCTGATTAAAATACACTTAGAATGATCACAAAATTCAAGATATGGAGACAGAAATGTATAGCTTTATATCATTTAATATAGTTAATCGATATCACATGAAGAATGCATTTTTTCCCCTCTGAAAATTGGCATGATTATTAATGTTGTGTTGTTGAACAGTTCAATAAACCATTACCAATGTGATATTGAACAGTTCAATAAACAAGAAGTTAATTTAGAGATTTATTGTAATTATAAAAAAAAAAATAATTCCAAAAATTCCAAATTCTGAGCAACATGATGGTGTTTCGTTCCTAAATGAATCAACCATTTAAATGATTTGGTTAAATCTGTCACAAATCTGGTCTATGAACTTCCGTTAACTCACCACCAGGGGTCACCCGCTCACTACATGGACTCTTGCACCCACACTAACTGTTGCACTTCACCCGACTCCAGTTCGCATCACCCATTGCACTACTTACACACACACAGCTGAAGGCACTGATTGCACACAGCTGTAACCAATCACACATTCACTATATAACACTCACTGAGATCACTTTCAAACTGCAGAGTATTGTATGTGCTTATCACTAGTTGTGAAAACTATGTTTTGGAGCCTGTTTTAAGTTTCTTTGCCTTGTCTGTTTCCTCGTCTTCTGATTATTGCCTGTGTACTTTGGATTACCTCTCTCGTCTTGCCCTGTTTGGATACTGTTTGCCCCTGCCTGAACCTTTTGCTTTGTACCTGGATTATCTTTCTAGTCTTGCCCTGTTGGATTATGTTCATCGTCAACTGACCCTTGCTTGTTTACTGGACTGCTCTTGCCTTGCCTTCTACATGTCATTTTGCCATCGCCTGATCTATGCCTGTTTATGACCTCATCTTTATTAAAAGCTTTGCACATGGATCCGCATGTCTGATCAGTCCCGTAACACAATCGCAGTGACTCCCTTATTAACAGTGACTTGCTGCCACCTACTGGCGGTTTTAATTTCTAATTTCACATTAAAGCTATCTTTTCGGTTTTTAAACAATTTCAAATATCAGTATTTTAACATTTTGTTTAAATATCAAAACATTACAAATGCATAAATCATTGCATGTTAACTGCATTTATGTCCTGCATCTAGATGCAGCATCTGTGTTTCCTCTGCATTGCAAAGACAAATTTTGTTGATACTGATTTAATTTGCTTGGTAACAGCCCAAATGTTTTACTATTCTAACTGACTGTAAGAATTTGACTCAAAAGATAATGCACACTTTTAGTAATAAAATGGCTTTATAACGGTAAATATGCCCATATAAGGTACAAATCAATTTAAACTTATTGGAAAAGATAAATTTCTATCACTGCTGTGAACCACCAAATAGAATATGATTTATATCAAAAACTTTAGGAGTCAGCTGTCCACGGTAGTCCTTAAGATACCAGCACAATAATGCACTCAGCAAAATATCATCTAATTATTGTTACTGATAAAATCCCAGAAAGTATTGAGATATAATTTTGTTAATATAGCACATCCCAAATTTGAATACTTATATGAGCAGAAACTAAAGATGTTCATTAAATTGTCCTTGCCTCGTCTTCTATGACATTTTACATAACTTTGGTCTTGGAAAAGTCCAGCTCACTGTCAAATTCTACAAAAGGATCAAATTTACTTACATTCAGTCTCCTCTCTTCCATCAACTGTGCAGCTTCCTCGCTACACTCCAAAGACAATCTCTGCGCTTCCTAATAACAGAGAAGTGTATTACGGCCAGAGTTTACTTGTACATTTTATGACATTTAAACCCCAATTTACAGCTCAACTATAAACATAAAATGGCATTGTGTCAATCCAGTAAATATAACCTCTTCAGTATGTCCCTCGCCTAAAAGTTAAGTTAAACTGAAAAGTAGTAAAACCAAAAAGTGAATGTCTAAGAAAAACAAATGGATTTGCATCGTTTTTGGACTTGCCCTCTCCTGGTCCCTTTGCTGGTCTCTGTTGAGGGCCTCCAGGTATTCTATGTCCTGGCTTCTCCTTAGTGTCCGTGTCTGTTCTACAGTCTTTATATGAAAACACACAAATTATGTGGCAACACAGACTTAGACACAAAAATTAAGCACAGTGTAGTATTTCAGCACTGGATATGTCCTAACAAACTATAAATTAAACTGATTGCATATATACAATTTTTCAGTTAGCGGATGCAACTCACTTCCACTCTCTGTTCAAAAGATGGCACCTCTGGATTTTGCCCTCTAGCCTCTGCCAGTCGTGTGTTTCCTCAATTGAGGGAAAATACATAAAATCACAAAGGTATACACATTTAATTAAAAATAGAGTTCTGAACACCAGGGGGAAACGAGTAACCTCTTAAATTAAAAGATTTTAACCTCATCCAGCCTCTTTTGTGACTTGGAGGCTAATTATCTTTGACTTCTTTGCAATCACGATTGCAACATTTGTAATTACAAATAGTTATATAATTCTTCCAAAGTTCAACTTACCTCCACAAACACACAGTCTGAATCCTCACAACTGACATCATTATGCACCTGACTAGACAATCTGCTTGAGCTATTTCTAATTTGCTGTGCAGTGCTTAAGGGTATCCTTCCTGGTGATAGGTACACATGTCTTTCTTCTGTGGGGGGCACATGGCTGTTGTCAGGTAACAGAGAGTCTGACAGTCTTGGCCTGGTAAAGGGACTGGAATTTGGCGTTACAGGTGAGGGTGCCTGGTTGTGCACACTAAAAGTAGGTTGGTCCTCGCCCTGTGTGTATAAATGACAGGTTAGTAAAACTGCGTAATGATGTATAAATCCATCAATGTTTCAAAAACGGAGTATTCATATGGAGTAGTTAAATACATCAAAAAAGGTAGCAATAGATAATTCTGGTTCTATACAAAATGGGTTACCTTGATTCTGACATAAACCGCAGACCTATTCAATTCAAGGCACTCTTTTATGTCACGTGGTGTGATGCCAGGCAAATTCAGGATGATGATGTTATGATGGGCATCCATCCGACAAAGCTCGAATGTTCTATCACCAAGCATTGGGAAAACACGCCTTATTTCACTGACAAACTCCTCCTCTGTCTGGTCCAAAGGCACATACAGATTTACAATACCCTGGCTCTCTGCAATTAAAACATAGGAAAAAAAAAAAAATCAAAGTCCAATTCCAAATCCTGTGTCCAAAAACCTATGGCCAAGTCAAACACTGATTGAAAAATAGACTATAGGGCTGCAACAAATGATTATTTTGATAATCAATTAATGTAACCTAACGATTATTAGAACAATTACTCGAATACTCGCTAATTATTTCACTGATTATTCAGGAGCTTTTTAACTATTATTCTGCTTTACAATTACGTATAATATTGAGTTAAAAAAAATTCAGCTTTTGAAAATGTCAGTTATATTTTCTATTGTACAAAAACTTAATTTAAAAGTAGTGACCAAAGATTCTACATATTCGTTTGACCTCCAACTGTTGAAAACTTATTATTTCAATCAACTCAATATATACCTCGAGCAACTGGACGATTTGTCCCCTCTTCAATGAATCCCAAGCGTACCCTTATCGTACGCGCGGCGGGGTTGGGCCTCCTCCTTCTCCTCCTTGGAGGTCTTGGATTTGTCTCATTTCTGAATTCTCGCAACCTACAAGTAAAAACGTTACACTAATTTGGACATGTGGTTTTAGATTATCGCTAACGTTATACATTAACCCTTCAATTATGCTCACATGACTGAAGATTTCTTTAAGCTACAGGTGTCTTGCCAAAAAAGTGATCGGTTCATACGATTGCTGTCCGCGGGAGCGCGCGCAGGATGTTCAATCACAATTTACATTTATGGCTAGGTTATACATAAAATAAATTAACTCTCTTGCAAGTATTCTTATGACTACACATTGTTTTACAGTAGCCTCAATAAAATACCTTTCAATAAGACTGCCTTCTTGGTCCTCGTTTGCCAGACTTGCTTGTCCTATTAACCTATCAAAGTTAGCATTTATCTGTGATCGTAAACTTATGAGACGTGATCTGTACCTCTGATCTGACATGTTCTTTCTCTTCTATAACAAGCTGAAGGCTGATCTTTCTCCACTATCACTTAAGTATGTAGCTAGCCATGTGCTCTATGCAGACCACGTTTTCCCATCATCCTATTTGTCATGGCCGGATTTCCCAGACTTACGCAAACCATTTCGCGCGTAATTATATCGTTATTATTGGATGATATTATACTTATTTAAAAACATAATATTCATGACTTTAATAATGTAATTAACAACGTAAAGTGTAAAACAAAAAACTACAAATGCATTAATTAAATATTTGCAAATTAATTAAATCTTTATAAAACTAATGTATTATAAATCACACCTTATATGATGGACACTTAGACAAGAGTATAAACGCATATTAATAAATTTATTTGAAATTTTACTGTTTGTCGTTTTAATTATTGTATGAACAATTTACTGCCAAATAATATGCCAGATAACAGAATAACAAAAACTCAATTACCCTTTAACAAGGACCTCCATACGCATTCAGGGACACATTTAAAAAAAAGGCTAATGTGCAATGCAGTCAACATCACACAAACACAAGCTAAACCTATGTACCTGTACTGTCAAGAATGGCCAAGTAGCTTACAATGACTTAGACCAATACATAGAACTTACAAGTACTGTTAAAAAAATTGTCACAAAGCTACAGTATTAACGGTATATGGATGAACTGCAGACTGCAGGAACATAATTGTCATCTGAAGAAGGTCAACACCCATGCCATCCCTGGAGACACCCAGAGGATCCACCAAGCGCTGGAGTTGATGAACATCACCTTCATTTAGATTGAACAGGCTTTCAGGGACATTAATGTCCTCTCTCCATAGAGGATCGGCATTATGGTACTCAGGTGTGTGCCATTGCTGGTTCTGGTCCCTGTGGTAGAACATCACCCTGAAGTTGTGGGGCATTGACAGGTCCTTCAAATACATCCTGAATGGCTCTTAAGGGCCTGTTCTGCAACCGCAGGCATGCTCGGACATACAGCTGTACTGGTGTACTAAATCCCTCAGTGCGCAGGCCATGATTATTCCAACGACGGCGGAAAATTCTGAGATCCCTGTTTATTCTCGGGAGATACACATACTGCAAAGCCCACATGTGCAGTTCATTGGCAGGATCAATGATCCCCTCAGACTCCAGGAATGTAAAAGAGGCTATGGTACACATTGATCATGCCAGGACCAAAGATCACCCACCCCAAAACCTCTCGATCCTTTGATTGTGTGTACTCTGACCATCTTAGAACACTCCTTGTGCCCATTCCACGGAAGACATTCATGAAGAGACACACATCAACATTCTCGCTCCACCGTAATCACAACGCACTTGTGATGGCACACCATACTGGGTGACTGCTGTGCTGAAATGTTGCAGGACTGTACTGCTGCGATTGTTGTTGGATGCAACAAGGAAAACCACAAGCCGACTGTAGCCATCAATCGATCCATGAATCACAATCCGCCACCTTTGAAAGCAAAGTATTTTTTAAATTACCATGCAGCTCTTTCTCTAGTAGTTAATATGAATATGAAGGAATATTACATAGCTGATAAAGTCATTATAATGCAAATCCTTGAAAACAATGTCTTACTATGAAACTATATAATATGGATTACGAAAATTGTCTAGTATTTGTCTAGCTTGATGTATGGCTCCAACACATCTACCACAATTACCAGTCAAAACAACTGTAAACATGACGATTGGATGAATACCAAGTAAACTACCATATTAAATAGGTTTTAATTAATTGTAAAGTTTATTTTTTGCAGATGTTAAGAAAATTAATCATTACCTTATGAGTTTGTGATAACCGTCTAGGTGCCAGAGAGAGTTTGGACCAGCTCCGTCGGGGGGGTGGGCGATATGTTCTGGCGCTGTAGTCTTTGTGAGGGATTTAGCTCTCAAAACCAGCTGCATCTGTATTGGTTCGAAGCATACTTGCCCTCACACCCTCCTCCTCTGTACAAGCACATCTGCTGAGCTTAACTGGCAGCCCTCACAGATTCAGGTCCAATTAGATAGGTTTTTTGACCGACAGCATCAATGACCATGCTGTCAAGCTCCTGATCCGTAATCTGTGCATAGCGTCTTTGAACGATTTGAGATGAAAGATTCTGTTTAAAGGGGAAGATTTGGACAAAGCAGTTACTTAATATTGTTAACCATTTAATTTTATGCCATTATTTTATTTATAAATATATTACAAAGTCCCCTTACCCCAAGGTTATGATATTTCTTTAGGTTCTAGGGGATTTACATTTTTTTTTTTTTTTTTTTTTGCATTACAAAGCAACTGTTTGCCAATAATAGCCGTGGGATTTACTTCCAAGTCTACATCCTCCAGGCCAATTCAAACAGAGCGTTCTGATGAGGGGGGGTTAAAAACGGACAGAAAATAGTTAATTACTTCTAAATTATGGTGTTTTTTTTTTGATGCAAAAGTCTTGATAACATGTATAAGACCTCAGATAACAGTACAAAATAATAAAAAGGCCGTTCATGACTCCTTTAGGCTCCAAAGATATCCATGTGTCCACTCTATAGTTTCCTGATAGCCACTTGTTAAGATGAAAACATGAGGCAACTTGACTTCAATTTAAGACATTTGGAAGTCATGACTTCTGTTTTAACCCCTGTGCTCACATGAACATTTACAGTAATTTTATGGCATGCACAAATATGTATTAAGCATTAGAGATTGGCTGAACCTTGCCTTAGTCGCCGTCTCACAGTGGACTGTGACACACCAAGGATTTCAGCAATTTGCCTTGAAGTAAATCCAGAACCCACCACAGAAGTTCTAGGTTGTGCCCTGGTTATATCATAGGATGGGGGAACCTTTACCATCATGAATAAATGGTACTTGATACCCACTTAAACGTTCTGGAAGAATAGAAAAAACAGACAGTATTTTCTATAAGGTGTTCATAGGAACTCGCATGCAGACTACATGGTCATACCATAAATGGACTGGTGAATAATTTCTGCCCATTAACAATCTGACAGGCTAACTGGAGAAGCTGTTTGATTGGTGTTCAAAAAATATATATTTCCACCTGATGGGCTCTTTGAATATGGTACAAATTTCGGGCCATCCCAAGTAGCATTGCGTTACTTAAACTTAGTGTGGGGCAACAAATGTAAATATAAATATTTCAATGACATCAACCACCTTGATTACTGGCCTGGTCTCGCAGGACCTGAATGAATGCTGATAGAAGGCCGTATGAGTTCTTGCAAAGAAGTAGTCCCAAATGGTACCCTCA
>NC_056580.1:30188219-30189729 GCF_018340385.1 Cyprinus carpio | reverse complement strand
TATATCATTAGATTATATTCTTATTCAATTCGTTATGCCACAGCACTCCACCAGAAAACATGAACAATTTCAGACCAACTTGGTCCACGTATCATTTTTAATTATTTTTTCATGTCCCTGTACGCAAACCAGGGGAAACATCATAGATCGGATGACATGGAAACCCGCCACAGCAATTATCAACCTTTTATTTTGAGAACTAAGTGTGGTTCGGAGCTAGCGATCTCTATCCTCTCAAGCGGTGGTGGACTTCTACGGGTCTGATTAGGTTGTCTGCCCAACCGCGTCATAAGATTATTACCATAAAGTTGCCGACTGATTTCCACTCCTCCATACTCCCTCTCCTCGACGCTCCTTCGAACCGGCCAAGCGCCCCGCGGCCGCTCCAACGAGCGACCGGCTCACATTGAAAATTAAATGGACTTCCTGGCAATTGTGAGCCGCCTCCGGACGCGGGCAAGGTGTGAACGGCACAGTCATTCGCGCCGCGAGGACCTCCAGCGAGACGCGGTAAACGCGTCTTTACATTGACTTAACATTGAAATCATTCGCGCCAGACGCTCTATTCGCGTTTGGTGTGAACACAGCATTAGCCTACAAGTTTGGCAGTCTGGTGGACACATGAATTGGGTGGTGGTGACTGCACCAACAGAGGTGGCCTGGGGTGGAGTCAAATTCCCGGCCTGATTTACTGTCCCAGTCCGCCACTGATTATATTAATGTACTTTCGCGCTACAATAATGCGCTCTCGACATTTGACAGGGAAATAACGCCATATAGACAGACTCAACCTTTTGCGATGCAGCGGTGTCGCGTCCGGTGTAGACACGGTTCACTGTTCCGCTGCCAAGCAAGGGGCGCGTTAACTCCTCATCTGCACGCGCTCTCTTTGAAATAGGAATCGTTTCCACATTTCTTGTTAACATCTTTCATTTATCACGGTCTCGTTGTTTGTATTTGGCCAGTTTGGAGAAACCCTCACCACACCTGACCAGCCAGGCGTTTGCGATCACGGGAACTTGTACAAACGCGGATAGGTGACATGAATGGAGATGGCTCCAGATCGGCAATTTAATATTTGGTTGCCCAACACAAAATTAAAATGGCTGAATGCATAAACTGTATTTTTTTTCTGCGCTCAAACCTAGTCTAAATAAAACAGTTTGCAACTATTACTCTTGTTACACTTTTATACAAATGTTCGTATTATGCTTGTTATAGAATGCGTGACGTCACGTGCACTACCGCCGGTGGCAGCCGACCGCCGCGGTGACGCGGTTGTCACGGCGACCGTCACAGCCCTATACAGGTCATTTCAAAAGTGATAAACAAAGTGATAGAAAATATTTATTTTCATGCATTTTAAATGTTTAAAAATGTGGAAACCACTCATTGCATCACAGCATCTCCTGACTGCATTATTATTTGTAAAATATAGCTTTATGGAGTGGGTGTATACATGGTGATAAGTATAACAGTTTATATTTCATTAATTTAGGGAAATGAACAA
>NC_056580.1:30180719-30183219 GCF_018340385.1 Cyprinus carpio | reverse complement strand
TTAATTAATATTAAAATCTGAAATTTGAAACTTGAGATGATAAGCTAAATATGAAACTAAAAGCACCAGTAGGTAGCGACAACTCAACGAGTGAGTCACTGAATCACTGACTTACTCGATTCGTTCAAAATCATGGATTCATTCAGTAACGAATCACTGCTGTGTGTTGATCAGAGATGCTCAACAGTTCTGCTGTGGCTTTGATTGAACTATTTTCATTTGTGAAACTGGTAAAAAAAGACAATATCGTGAACAAAATGTCACACAATATGAACTTCTTGTTTATTGAACTGTTGTATAAATGAATCTCATTTGCAGTCGTGCAGATTTTGGGGAAAAGCAGCACTCTTGCTGCTGTGATATCTCTAAACTATATCATATGATATAAATATTAGAGGGTGATCATGACGACTTTAACAGCAGGACGAGCCACAGCTTTAAAAATACATTTAAAAATCTGCTGGAGATGTTTTTGCTGTTTGTCATAATTAGCTAAATTAATGAAATGCGGCAGATGTCTTAGTTTCATTTAGAGCTGTAATGTGACACAGAGGTAATTAAACGCCGCCGAGTGATTTGTTTAAAAAAGATTCACTTGTTTGGAGTCTGACGGTTAAACAGCATGTTTGATGAACGGCTTGTGTTTGGGTTACTTAGAGTTTTAGTTAATGGAACTAGTAACTGACCACTCATCAGTGTGCTAACTAGTAGCTGGTCAATGTCATAGAGAACTTTCCAGATCAGATTAATAGATTCCAATTGATTTCACTGCAAAATCTGACCTGGAACACACAGAGAATGTCAGCAGAACTGCAGTTTTACGCTAAATTGAATGCAATATTTTTTCTTTTGATTTTGAGATGAATCAATCTGAATGTGTTTCCGTATAATTGACCCATGAGTCACCTGAAACCTCATTAATTTACCCTGTTAGTATTAGTCTCTTCCATGTGTATCGTCGTCATTCCCAGGATGCACTTGTGCTTAATGGTCCCAGTGTAAAGTGTAATTCTCAGCTATTTACAGTTAAACAGGCTTATAATGTGATATTAGTGTTGAAATGTCAGCGCTGCGGTGCTTGGCTTGAGCTTCAGATGCTCACGAACGAGATCTGCGCTCACAAGTTTGCTTTAAGTGAGAACTGTTTGAAATGGAGTTTGTTTGCCTGGAAATCTTCCTCAATTACCGTCTGCGTGTGTGCATGTGTGAGGACTAAATTATAGCCTGTGTGTTGCCAGGCTGCAAATAGAAAGGCAATAATTATCCCAAGCATCCCCATGTAAAGCATGTGAAATCAGGGATTCAAATGAGGTGAGATTTCCTGGAAGAAAGAGAAAAGAGAGAAAGACAGACTCACAGAGGAGCGACAGCGGCTGCTTTTGTTGCATGTGTTTGTGGGAATGTGCTTGCATTGATCGTATTTGCTCTGATTGATCTTGTTTTGGATGTTTTCAGTGTGACTCTGGTGAACAGAAAAAGTGGTGCCGTGACCCGGGCACATCCAAAGCATGCACCAATGATCAATCAGATTCATGAAATAATACGTTTCTGTTTCTTTAACCTTCAGAATGAACATTATACAGAAGAACCTTATTGTTTTGCACATTTTTACTGTTTCCTGTTTAGGAATGAATCTCACACTTGGATTTCAAACCAAAACAGAAAAAAGGAAGATGTCATAGGATGCTTAAATAAGTTCAAGCTTATGGAACCATTAGTATTATTGTACATTTATTTTCATCATGATAATTAAGCACATTTCCATTCCCAACTCATTTGTTAAAAGCAGTAGCTGTACTGTTTAATTTAAAATCAAGTCACATTTATTTCTGTAGCGCTTTATTATCCAGTACAGATAATTATCAAAATATGAGACCAATTCAGATTCTCCTGTAAAGTAGCTCTAAAGAAGTCATTATTCAGATCAGTGTAGATTCAAATCTGTTCAGTAACTGTAAAATATATTTTTTGCCCATTTCAAGATTATAGTCACTATGAAAAAATGTGCTCAATTGTCATTAAAATATTGCTACAAAAATCTCTTTAAATCTCTTCATGCTGATTTTTGTGTGGAATGTGTTTGTGAGATCAATCTAAAGCATGCGACACACACTGAACGTTTACAGATGGCTGTATTTTGTTGTTGTTTTTCTTCATGGTTTGTTTGTGTGTTCTCTCCTAACACTGCTTGTCTGTCACTCTCGTGAAGTTGGCCGACTCCAGCGACGAGGTAAAATCTAACATCTGACACTATACGACACATCAGTGTGGAATCATGTCTGTTATCTGAACGCTAATCGCTGTTTTCTGATTACACGTGGTGTGGCAGGGCTTCCTGATGGACGTGGAGGTTGGTTCTGTAGAGACAGACCGTGATGTTCTGCTGTAGTTAGTCTCGTGTTTGTGTTCTGGGTTCAGAATGAGATCCGTTTGAGAGACAGTGTTCATTATCACCAAAAATGATTTCAGCACGTTTCTGTTGTGCGTACCAATCCCTGTC
>NC_056580.1:30145719-30175719 GCF_018340385.1 Cyprinus carpio | reverse complement strand
CTTGAAGACATTATTTCTATCATTCTCTACTCTATTTCTGTTTGACGTCTGCTAGGGAACGTCCTATAGACATGCTATCAGGACATAAACTCAATCAGCTCCTAAAAGAGACAAAGCCTATGCTAGCGGACAAGTTCAACGAGCTGACAGACATATTAAATCCAGTATTTGATAATAATAATACAGCATAACCAGAGAGATTTATAAGCAATTTTAAAAAGGCTGGTCATTTTTGTTTGGGAACACCACACATGCAATAAGGTGGAGAAAAAGCCTTTAAAAAAGTGCAAATGTGATCACATTTTTGTGACAATGTCAAAGACAGTGGGCCTCACCACCCCTCCACCCCGAAGTTTTCAGTTTTAATTAGTAAAAAAAAAAAAAAAAAAACTAAATAGCCAACAACAACAGTGAAAATAATACATTTGTTTAGAGCATTCTTAAAATAAATAAGCACAAGTCAAGCTGCGATACCAGAACACCACTACACCAGCTGCCTCGACCTGCAACCATTCAGAATCACTAAACCACTGACCCTCACATACTCTAAAACATGCTTCTTCAGTCAGCATCCATTCTAAAACACTCGCAGGACACAAATGTTCACGAATATATTGAAATGTGTTCATGAATATTGTATTGATGCAATAGCGATCAGTTTGCACGAGGTTTGTTTCAGTAATAACGTGCTCCTGTAATGCATGACTCCTGTGTGTCACTCTAATCTTCTTTACCTTGATTACAGTCGACAGCCATCAAAACTTTACTAGCGCGACGCTGGTTTGCGTTACTGTTCTTTCTGTATCACTCCTGCAGTGGCCACAGCACGCAGAGAAACGTCTTGAGCTTCTCCGAAACAATCACAGGACACCGGAGAGCTCGTGCTTTACCGGTTTAAAATGATCTGATCGCAAAGAGAGGAGCGGTTTGATTCACTTTTTTACCACTCCGTGCGGCTCCCTGACATGCTGCGCCCCTGTTTTATTCCAAAGCAATAACATTAATTAGAATTTGTCGGAGAAGTGAGCTCCAGGGCGTCAGCGGCGTTCAGCGCTCATGAATCCACAGAGAGAGCGCCTCGCCTCGCCCACATCTGCTGGACATCAGCGCTGGCTCTGTAGGGGTTAAACATCTATAATTAGTTTTGGGTAAATCTAATGTCTCCAAGTCTTTGGTCTCATCAGTCTATTATATGTTCCAGAGCAAATTGATTTGGCTGAGGGCAAAGTTTCATAACTTCTAATATTTTTTGTAAATAATTTTGAGCTTTTGTACTTTTAACTGAATTGTTTGTCTGAACAGCACTATATTTTTCTCCATGCCGCTCCGCAGGAATCTGATCCCAATGCAGTCCTCTACAATCAGCTTTCAGTGAAGCAACTCAGCGTTCCTTCGTTACTAGTTCTAGGCACGCTTTTGAGTTAGAAACGGATCTTGAGCTCAGCTCTTGAACTGTCAAACTGAGATTTGAGTCACACAGAATGTTTTTAAAGACACTCAGTGGTTGTTTCTTATTTAATAAGATGTTTGTGCTGTTGAACTGTTGTCTAAATGCAATATGTACCCGTGTGAAATCGTTCTAAATCAGCCGAATCACAGACGTGCTGAAATAGATCGATATCACGATTGTACTGACAGCACACATACATCACAGAGACTCTATCTGACGTCTGCAAGAGGTGTTTATTTATTTATTAGAGTGTTTGCTCATCTGAGATCATCAGAGTCCTGTTCAGAGCACATTCAGGGCTTTTCAGAGATAACAAATGTTTGTAGGTTTCTCCTTGGTCTTTAAAAATGGCTGACATTAATTTAGTGATCAAATTCAAAACCCTTATGAAAATATGATAATATTTTGTAATTATCATTTAAATCTGATTGATTTTCAAATTGTTTATCATAAATCAACATCTCAGGAAAATTTTATGGGGTTTCAAACCAATATATAGGACATTGATTTCATTCATGTCCACTGTAGAGGACAGCAGGACTAAAAGTGTGTTTATAGATCATTTTGTGAGTTAATTTTTATGAATAGGAAAATAAATTATTTAGCAATATTCCTATAAAATATTAGATATTATTATGAAAATTTTGCCAACAATTACTCCTATTATTACACTTCTTTTTTCATTATATGTTGCCCCAAAAACACATTAATATGCAAATTAGATACAGTGTATAGATTTCTTTTTTTTTTATGTGTTGACCTGTTTTGTGATTGTTGTGTAAATTAGGTTATGTTTATTGATTCAGTTTTATCTTTTATAACATAGTTAAAAAAAATCTTATGCTCTGAACAATGTAATGACATGAAAAAAAAAACATTAAATTAAACTTTTTTCTGGAATCAGGAGAATATATATATATATATATCAGATAATCAAACACTGAATGCATCATGAGACTCTGAACATTTGTGTGACCTGCAGCTAAACGGTGAAACGCGGGTGACGCGTGTCATGAGACCCGAGAGAAGCTGTCGATGTGTTAAAACAGTGTGAAGAGTGTTAAAAATGCAGGTAGCACATCTTATGGAAATAATAACTCATCAGAATGTGCTAACAGCATATGACGCTCATGCGGTGTGATATGATGTCAGGCTTTACTAAGATCCAAACACTAAAACCAGGCAAATATATAGCACTGCAAGCACATCCAGATGAGGAGCATGTTTCACTTTTTGATGAATAGACTTCATCTTGATTTATTCAGCTTTCTAGTTTTGTGTTTGGGCTCTGTGTGTACAGCAGTGCTTGATATACTTTAACAGCTTAAATTATATAAGGATAAAAGTGTAGTGTTGTTACATTAAAGCAGTGGTTCAGCTTCAAATCATCATTTCTTTCTTCTGTTAAACACAAAAGAAGATATTCAGAGAAATGTGTCAGTATTTTTATGGGATCCAATGATGTTTGATTGCCGTCGTTCTTCAAAATATCTTTCTTCAAAATAATTCTGCAGAAGGTTCGAATGACATGAACACTGCAAAAAATGATTTTCTTACTCCATATTTTTGTCATTTTCCGGTAAAAATATCTAAACATTCTTAAATCTAGTTATTTCATTTTGCTTCTTAAATAAATTTCTTGTTTTCTGAAAAAAATAAATATATATATATATATATATATATATATATATATATATATATATATATCAAAATTATGCCTACAAAAAAAAAAAATAATAATCTGCCAATGGGGTCAGAAAATCAATTCAATGGATAACAAGTTTATTTTTCTGACTCCAGTGGAAGATATTTCTTCTCGGATTCAATAATAAACTCACTTCATTTAAAAAAAATTTTTTTTTCATATCTTCTGTCATTCTGCTTTTCAAGCTGAAGTGTCTTGATTTTTAAGATGTTGAGATATTTGTACTGGAAAACAAGTCAGATGAAGGAGAGTGAATGATGGCTGATCGTCATTAGCGTCTGTGGGATCTAAACACGCTGTCAGTTCATTCAAAGCTCGTTCTTGAACCGGATGATGATCAGCGGTGTGTGTTTCTGCAGTAACTCGCACAAGCAGCACATAATCATGAGAACATGCCTGGTTTGTGCAGCGAGTGTCAGGTCAGCGCTGGCCACAAAAATATGGATTCAGTGTGTAGGAAGTGCTATATGAGATTATCTAAATCTAGTTTTGTGCCTCAAATACAGACTCCCACATGCAATAGGTTGCATAAGCTTCTGTGTCGAGATCTCTTTAAAGTGAAGACCGCAAAGTCTTCTTCAGCCATGAGCTCATGTGGCTGCGCTTAAACCCCAGACTCGATGTTTAACACTGATGAGAGATTGTTCAACAAACACCTAATTTTAAGATCATGAGGCCCGTACCGGTGGCTCTTAAATGATTGTCACTGGCCTGTTTCTGTGCAGATTAGTGTCAGGATTAAATGATGGCTGAATAGCAGCAGATAGGACTGCGTAGGTGGTTCTGCTTCAACACCTCGAGCCAATCGCTGCGTACGGCTTATATTCCCATTATACCAGAGAGAGGACTAAATGCCATTACACAGCCCATCCGTCCCGTGACAGCCGGGGTTTTATGCACAGGTTCACTGATGCACTGCCGTCCTGAAGACGATTCTCCGCTGTTCCAGGAGCAGATTTAAGAGCGAGCGTGGGCCGATCGTTGACGACGAGAGCTAATGGACCCTCGCTGATCTCCTCAAACAACTCGATGGCAACCATGAAACCTCTATTCAGTGCAATACTCGTATTTTTAGGCCTGTGAGGTTCATTTTACATAAAGTCAAATAACATGAACATGATCTGTTCACATGTTCAGAAGTGTTGTCCTCACTCGACCCAGTGTTCTCCAGCGAAATAGAGCTTCTTTATTGGCATTGACCGTTCCATGAAGAGCCTTCATCATCCACTGAAAAACACTGAAGGTGCTTCAGATTATTAAATGCTAAATGTTTAAATTCTTGTAACTCTTGTGTTTTCTAAAAATCCTTTTCTTAATTTAGTTTTCCTGCTCAGAAAAAAAAGGAATTTAAAAATCTCATTTGTGTTTCTTTTTGGAGCTGGTTGATATAGTCCTCATTGATCTGAGCTCATGTGCATCAGTCTATAAGAGAAAAAACATAATTTTTTGGACAATTTTGGCAATGTTCTCTCAAAAACTGAGCTCAGATCTGTGCAGATTGAAAGAAAACTAGCCGACAAAAAGATTGAATACAAGATTTGGTAATAATAAAGCATAATGAGAGATTTACAAGCAATTAAACAAAAAGCAGGTCAGGCATTTTAGAACAAGAATGTGACAAGTGTAACAAGGTGGGGAAAAACACCCCCAAAAAAGTGTTATATCCTTTGTGAGTGAAGTCAGTAAGTTTCAGTCCAATGCAATGACATTCACCAGCATTTACAGTAAAGAAAAAAATCCTTTCCGGTTCAAAAAATGACAGGAATAGAACATGAGGTAAGATCATATAATATAAGATCATCATTAAAAGTCTTTTTGGGGAACCAAAAATGGTGTTTCTATGTCATCAGTGCAAACCCCCTGTTTGTAAGCCTTGTTTTTAAGTGTGAAGCATTCCTGCAACGCCAACCAGGTATGTTAAGTTTGACTGTTTCATGGAATCTTGAAGAAATCTAGTTACATCTGCAGCAGGAAAACAAGCGCTGCGGCGTCTGGAGATCTCAGACAGTCATGAGCTGGAGATGAGGACGGCCTGGAGAGGTTTGCTGGGATCTAAACACGCTGTCAGTTTCATTCAAAGCTCGTTCTTGAAACGGATGATGATCAGCGGTGTGTGTTTCTGCAGGTAACTCGCACAAGCAGCAACATAATCATGAGAACATGCCTGGTTTGTGCAGCGAGTGTCAGGTCAGCGCTGGCCACAAAAATATGGATTCAGTGTGTAGGAAGTGCTATATGAGATTATCTAAATCTAGTTTTGTGCCTCAAATACAGACTCCCACATGCAATAGGTTGCATAAGCTTCTGTGTCGAGATCTCTTTAAAGTGAAGACCGCAAAGTCTTCTTCAGCCATGAGCTCATGTGGCTGCGCTTAAACCCCAGACTCGATGTTTAACACTGATGAGAGATTGTTCAACAAACACCTAATTTTAAGATCATGAGGCCCGTACCGGTGGCTCTTAAATGATTGTCACTGGCCTGTTTCTGTGCAGATTAGTGTCAGGATTAAATGATGGCTGAATAGCAGCAGATAGGACTGCGTAGGTGGTTCTGCTTCAACACCTCGAGCCATCGCTGCGTACGGCTTATATTCCCATTATACCAGAGAGAGGACCTAAATGCCATTACACAGCCCATCCGTCCCGTGACAGCCGGGGTTTTATGCACAGGTTCACTGATGCACTGCCGTCCTGAAGACGATTCTCCGCTGTTCAGGAGCAGATTTAAGAGCGAGCGTGGGCGATCGTTGACGACGAGAGCTAATGGACCCTCGCTGATCTCCTCAAACAACTCGATGGCAACCAATGAAACCTCTATTCAGTGCAATACTCGTATTTTTAGGCCTGTGGAGGTTCATTTTACATAAAGTCAAATAACATGAACATGATCTGTTCACATGTTCAGAAGTGTTGTCCTCACTCGACCCAGTGTTCTCCAGCGAAATAGAGCTTCTTTATTGGCATTGACCGTTCCATGAAGAGCCTTCATCATCCACTGAAACACTGAAGGTGCTTCAGATTATTAAAATGCTAAATGTTTAAATTCTTGTAACTCTTGTGTTTTCTAAAAATCCTTTTCTTAATTTAGTTTTCCTGCTCAGAAAAAAAAGGAATTTAAAAATCTCATTTGTTGTTTCTTTTTGGAGCTGGTTGATATAGTCCTCATTGATCTGAGCTCATGTGCATCAGTCTATAAGAGAAAAACATAATTTTTTGGACAATTTTGGCAAGTTCTCTCAAAAACTGAGCTCAGATCTGTGCAGATTGAAAAGAAAAACTAGCCGACAAAAGGATTGGATAAAGGATTTGGTAATAATATTGAGTTATGGGTTTTTTGATATTAATTAATAATGAGGGATTTGAGGGATTTTAGTTTTTGAATGTGACAAGTGTAACAAGGTGGGGAAAAAAAAAACACCCCCAAAAAAGTGTTATATCCTTTGTGAGTGAAGTCAGTAAGTTTCAGTCCAATGCAATGACATTCACCAGCATTTACAGTAAAGAAAAAATCCTTTCCGGTTCAAAATGACAGGAATAGAACATGAGGTAAGATCATATAATATAAGATCATCATTAAAAGTCTTTTGGGGAACCAAAAATGGTGTTTCTATGTCATCAGTGCAAACCCCCTTTTGTAAGCCTTGTTTTTAAGTGTGAAGCATCCTGCAACGCCAACCAGGTATGTTAAGTTTGACTGTTTCATGGAATCTTGAAGAAATCTAGTTACATCTGCAGCAGGAAAACAAGCGCTGCGGCGTCTGGAGATCTCAGACAGTCATGAGCTGGAGATGAGGACGGCCTGGAGAGGTTTGCACCGGTGTAAATGTTGGCATTTCAAATGGGAGTCGTGACCCGGTGGGCTCGGACGCAGCCGCTGCTATCGATCCTGCTTTAGAAGCGAGAGCCAGTAATTAGCTGGGATTTTTCTGAGAAACACAGGGAAGCCACCAAAGAGTGTGAGGGGTTGCAAGCGGGAATGATTTTTCGCCCCAAACATACACAATGCTGGCTGGGGTCAGGCCTGAATCTCCAGTGCACCGTCCCATCATGCCCCATACCATAGCATTTATTTGGCGGCTTTGCCAGCCATTGATTTCTAGAGGACGTCTGTAGGGAGCTCTGCAGCTAAATGGCACGGCGGCGGCCTTCGGCGCTCGATAGAAGGATCGTGGCACTTCTACAGGACCCTCTAAACCGCTCAGAGACCCGTATCCCATTAAATCATGTCTTTCTCAGTCTCCTTCCCGTATCCCACCCCACACATACAGCATCCGTGCCTCCTACGCCGCGCTCCCCTCACTCCTCACTCCTCCACCCTTCATCAGCATCTTGGCATTGTTACCGGCTTCCTGGGGGAAAACATCCCACGCAGCTCCGAATCGTTTATCTTCTCGCAGCACAAAGCGGCAGATCGCGGGAGAGAGAGTCTGCGTGTGTGTTGGTGTTTCTTTGCGCCCCCTCCCTCCTCTCGCCTGTGTTTGAGCGGCCTCTCGCTCTCTGCATCAGCGCCGGTCGCTGAGATCCGTGTCAGATCCAGCGCTCGTCACCTGTGCAGCGGCCCTCACGCGTCTTTCATTGTTCTGGGAGAGTTGTCTTATTAATTTCTCCTAACTGTTTTTGAGAGGGAAGCAGAACAGGCTGTTTTTTCGTGCATGTTAAGCCATGTTTTCACACTAAATGCATTGAATTGAATGCAAGGTGAATTTATGCTGTTTCCTCTAAACGCTAGTTAATGTTATTGCACTGGACAAAAACTTACTGATTTTGCTCAGACTGGGTATAGTGACTTAACAAAATGTTAGAATTATGTTTGATTTTTTTTTCTGTACACACACACACACACACACACACACACACACACACACCTTGTTCCACTAGTGGTGTTCCCATTCAGAGATGACTGGCCTACAAAAACCTGCTTATAAATCTTCATATGCTATATTATTAGCAAATCTTGGATTCAATCTTTTTTATCAGTGCTTCTTTCAGTTAGCACAGGGTTTGTATTTAGACCTCATTTATCTTAGCTTATGCACCTTAGTTTTTGAATAACATTGCCAAAATTATCCACAAATAATGCATATTAATTCCAATGTGATGTTATTAATTCAGTTAAAGTTACATGTGTTTCTGCTACACAGAAAATTCATGTTTCAGAAAATGCTGTTATCAGCACGAGTTGGCCAAAGTAATGTCTATTTACTGAAGTTATTGTGTGTTTTTCAAAACTGGTCAATTTTTTTCTCTCAGTACAGGCTTACATAAATCTGGCACTCGTGGCGTGAGCTGCTGAAATGACCAAACATGTCGATCTAGAGCAGAGACACAAATGATGCAGAGGAGCAGATGTTTTAGGTGCAACCACCCAGATCTTCTCTGATCGTGTTATTTTACAGTCTGATCCATCTCTCTGGCTCTCCAACCTCCTTCAAACTACACAAAGTCCCAAAGTCAGCAGTGAAAGTGTGTGATGGAGCAGCTCTACACATATCCCATGCTGCACTAGTGAGAGTCTCTCGACCCGTTACGCAGGGAAGAGTTCAGGTCACTGGATTAAGTCCTCATACTCCCGCAGAGCGCCGTTCAACACTTTCAGGAGCGATTATTTTTATTTTTTCACACCAGCAGCTTGGAAAAGCAAACAGTGTGTGATTTCTCGTGCTTTCTTCCCTCCCTCCCCGCTGTCAGATAGAGTCAGCTGCTTATTGGGCTCTACAGCTCAAGATGAGAACGCTTCTGCAAACAGCTGAATATTGAAGAGCGTTTCACACTTGTTATTGGAGTGTAACTGTCTGCACATATGTGTTGAGAGCATATTGAGAGGGTCATTACCCCTGAGTCTGTGCGGTGCCGGCGTCTGCAGAGATCAGTCATATCTCGGCTCTGATATCCAGCGTTATGATGCCGGCTGACCTCCGTGATCTCTTCCAAACTTCAGATATAGACCCATGAACATCAGAGCCACGGCTTTTATTTGAAAAAAGGACATCAAGCTTTCGATACGGCTCCAGGATTTATTTCTTTAAGGCCCGAGTCAAAGTACATTTATAATAAGTGAACTAATGAGTGCAAATGTATAATAAAATAATCAAAAAATTAAAGCAATAACATTTATATAAATAAAATAATTTTCTTATTTCTTATTTTAACTAATTTTATGTTATTTTGAGAATAAATATACATAGTAAATTGGAGATCGGTGCAAAAGCAAGTCGAATAAAGACAGCAAGGCTTATCATTTTTTCTTTTTCAGTATATATTTTGAATGTTTTGTATTAATATTTATATATTGTAAGATGAAGATGGAGCAACAGCTAACACATGAAAGCCGGTCTGATGGTTTGCATGTTTGTTTGTTTTTCTTCGAGTTGCTCATGAAAGCAGGAGGTTCGTTCTTCAAAGAGCGCGAGGAAGATGAAAAGAGCCACATGAAAGGATGAAGGTCCGTCCTGAAAGACCTCCGCTTGCGGCCCCAGAAGAGCCGAGGTGTAAAGTGACTGGGGCTGAAGAGAGACGTCCTGATGACGGCAGCTGCTCTTTGGGAATCTCAGCAGGTAATTGGCTGTCAGTGAAGAGCTGCATATATTTATAGATGTCTTTGACATGTTTAGCGCTGGACACTACTGTGTTTTCCAGGCAGACGGACACCACACGAAGACCTGTTCACAACAAGAAGAATAAAGAAGGTAATTACCACAGTGTGTCTTAATTCATCAAATAATATGATCTGTAGGAGTTTATTAGTTTAAGGCAAAATACCCTACCCTAGGCTATATTTAAATATGAAAATGAGGCATCATGTAATTAAATATGCACTGATTGGCAAACATTTCCAGAACATTTATCTGAACATCGAATGAAGCCAGATCCATAACTCTTTTTCTCACTCCATAAATCAGAAAATAGCATCAACAGACAGAAAACAAACACATTTTCAGCCTGTTTTTAGGAGTAAAATGTATAAATCAGTGTGAATGAAACATGAACAAGCCTTCAGAATATAGAGAGGATTAAAAAACTAAAGTTTGGTGTTTGTTTTTGGTGTTAAAGAGAGAAAAAACTCTTTAAAGATTGAAATCTACAGATGCAAGTAGATACAGAGCAATAAGAGAAACACTTCAATGTGTATTTTGGACGTTTTCTTTCAAATAGTCTGAAAAAAAAGCCCAAAATCTGAAAATTGACTAGTGCATGTAAAAACAGTGTTTTCTCCTGTAGTCTCTCATCTTAATTCAGCCAAAACTTCTTCACTCCTCTGGATTCAAGTCACATTTATTTCTATTGCTCCTCATGCAATACTAATTGTTTCAGAGCAGCTTCACAGTAATAAACAGGAAAGTAACAGTGTTCTACTGAAGACAATTGTGTCATTATTCACATCAGTTCAGTTCAAGTTTCTGAATATTGCTGAATATTGTCTTTTATATGTTTCTAGTCACTCTCTGTGCTCACGGTTGTTCACGTTGACGTGCATGTTTTCTATTTCCGTCCCATCGCTGCTTTCACACGGACGTGAACATCCTGCTCCTCCTTCACCCATTACCAAACACTTTGATGGCCCAAAGTTCTAGCTGTGCATCAAGCCGCACGTCTCTATATCCTCCTCCACAGATTTCAGTACTCCATCCACCCACCATCCATCCATTTTTGACTGGGCCCAGGAGGATTATGCCATTCTTCACAGGACGAGATCTCAGTGAGTGGGCAGGAGAGTCAGCAGCGAGCCCCTAATGACACAGCGACACCCACACACGTCCAAAACCAATTTTACCCTCACTAAAAGAACAGCCCTCACACGCTTCCTTGCATACAAATGGCCGATCGATGGCGGTCAGTGACTCTCTGCCCGCAGAGATTTAGTGAGCGCTGGGCCAGTGGATCGATGTGAATGACACCGACACCGATCGCTCGCTCGCTCCCCTCCAACAACAATCCCTGGAAATGTTGGTTTCCACTCGTCTCTCGTAATCTCATTAGGGACATGAATGGCTCCCTTTTGAAAGGCGCTGATGCCGGAGAAGAGGAGGGCGGCATGGAGAATGACTATTGGATTAGAGTAATCCGGGACGAGAGCTTCATTGCGTTCCATCTCTTGTGCTGGAGCTGCAGATAAGGCATCGTCTATTGAGGGCTCGTCAGCTTTCAGACTCAGAAGGTGTCTTGCAGAGTAAGGTGACCTGCTTTTGAACAGTCGTGCGTTTGTGAAAGCGTCAACCATCAGATATATCAAATAACATGATCAATAAAAGTACAAAAGCTGAAAGGTATATGTTTGTACCTTATTTACCTCGAAACGGACATATTAGGTACATATTAGCACCTTTTGGATGGGTTTCGCCCCAGTTTTTGGTTTACATGAAGTGCAGTCGATAGCAAGTCAATCAAAAGTCAATCAAAAAAAAAGTTAATTTTCAAGTTTTTTCAGCTTGCCAACTGTTCAAGTCCACTCTGGCTGGTAAACACCCCCCGAACTACCATTCTCTGGTTCATTTCATCTTTTAAGTCCGTTATGGAAGCATGTTTCTGCCGTGGAATCAAGGAAATAAAAAAGTGGCAGAAACAAACAGAATTGTGGGACATGAACTCAGAATTGCTGGATATAAACTTGGAATTTTTTTTGTTTTTTTCTTGTGGTGGAAACAAGCTTCTATAGTCCATCGAGGTCAGACACAAGTAGAACATGGACGTTTTGAAGCTTTGTATCAACTGAATCATTTAGCAAAGCAAATTTTTCATTGCACTTGAAAGGGCTTGTTGTGCTTGTTTTATTGAGAGCTTGGTTAATCAGGCCAATACGAGACTAATAATTACAACTCTTCCTTTTTATTATACAATTGTGACATGAAAAATGTAAATTTATTAAATTAATCTAAGATCAGATAAACACCATATAGAGCTGTTTCATGGTTTTGATGCCTCAAATCATCGAAATTTTTTAGAAATTTTTAAAGTTATTTATTGATGAATCGTTTTTTTATGTAATCTGATGGGTTTTTGATGTGTTCTGAGTAACTGCTGAACCACATCACAAGAGGTCAGAAGTAAAAACACGATCACAACGGAGAGCTGCTTACAGTAGACACTGAAGGTGTAAGTCTGACTGACACGGTTTATCATGTTTAATAAGAATATACAGTGCCTTCCATAAGTATTGGAACAGTAAAGACAAAATTGCTTTCTCTGCTGTGGAGTTGGAAATATGATTAAAAGATAAATATGCGACAAAACTACAGAATGTCACATTTTATTATTAGGTCTTTCGACACATACATGTTTTACCAAATAAAAAGGACAGCACTTTTAGAGTTCATCCCACTATTTGATGTGAGCATAATTATTGGAACAGATTAATTTAAGGCAGATGTAAAAGATTAAAAGACAATATTTAGTTGCAGATCCTTTGCGTGCAATCAGAGCAGTGAGTCTGTGACCCATATACATCACCAGGCTCTTGGTCTTATGCTTTGAAATACTTTTCTCCAGCCTTTAATGCAGCCAATTCCAACTGTTGCTTGTTTTGGAGAGTTTCTGTCTTTAGTCTCCTCTTCAGCTGGTGAAATTAATGTTCAATCGGATTTAAATCTGGAGATTGATTTGAGCATCTAATGAGTTTGGTGGCATTTTCTTGAATATTGGTAGCCAAGATGATTTTGTACCCTTCCAAATTCATTCTTCTACTGCCATCATACATTAAGTCATCATTAAAATGAAGAGGTCCTGTTCTAGAGACAGCCATGCATGCCCATGCCATGACACCACCTCCACCAAGCTTTAGACTTTAGAAAAAGGTTAATCTTTGTCTCATCGGTCCATCAACTCAGTTCCAAAACTCTACTGGCTCACATCTGTGAAGAATCTTGCCTTTCTATTCTTGGTGCTGATCAGAGGTTTGCATCATGCTGTGTAGCTTCTGTAATTCTGTGTCAAAGTCTCCTGCAGACTGTAGATTGTCAGAGCATCACCCCAGCTTTCTGGAGGTTGTTGGTGATTTTACAGACATGTATTTTAGGGTTCATTTTCACAGCTTTTATGATTTGTCTGTCATCAACTACTGTTGTTTTTCTCAGCCGATCAGGTTGTCGTTGGTTGCTGATGTCGCCGGTAGTTTCCAAACTCTTGATTTCTGCATGCCCTTTGTTTTTCCTATAGTTCTAATTGACTTCCTCTTTTCTTTTAGCATTCAAATTGCTTGCTTTTCTTTCAGAGTCGGCTTCGAATGCAAGACTTAAAATGCAGAAGCAATGGATATAACTGATAAGACACATTCCCTGCTTTTAATATCTGAAGAATTAATGCAACAGGACACAGCTGAACACTTAGAAAGAGCTGTGAGGCACCTGTTCCAGTACTTATGCTCACATCAGAAAGAGAGATGAAACTCTAAAAGTGCTGATCTTCTTAGCTGGTAAACATCTTTGTGTTGAATCACCCAATAATAAAATGTGACATTCTGTAGTTTTGTCTCATATTCATCTTTTAATCATATTTACAGATTTCTTGACTCCACAGCAAACAGAACAATTTTGTCTTTGCTGTTCCAATACTTATGGAGGGCACTGTATATAATCATTTTAATAAATAAACATGACAGCAGACGTCCAAATCGCTATGATGCTTTCTTAGCTGCTGTTTTCTCATGCTGTTTCTCGCTCTCATGTTGTTGAGAGGAAAGCGCACAGCACATAGTGACATATTCAGCAGGATGTTTGCTAAGAGTAAACCTCTCATTTCCAACTTCTTTTTACCTCTAAGCGACGAGCAATAAGAAGTTTGCGGTGAGCGTATCGGGGCCCTCAGTATCTGGTGGTAATTGCACCGCAGACCGTCTCGGAAAGTTTCACTCTGAGTTGAGCAGCTCGTCTGTGCTGGAGATGTGTGGCGCTGAGGGAGGAGGACAGCATGAATAGACAAAAAGGCAGGTGCTGCGACACTGTGCTGGGACGGATCTGTCAGCATCTCGCCTTGATAAGAGCCTGGCGGGTGTGTGAGAGATGCGTGACATCAGCAGAACCGGAACGCTGTGCTATTCATTAACGCGGCATTCGACTGCACATCACGCCTTAGTGTCTTCCTATATGTCCATCTCCTGGTCATTAAGTCAAACCTCGATGTCAGAAATGTCCAATAGCTGCGGTTGGGTTTGTTACACAAGCTCCGGGTCTGAACCACTGGAACATAATGGAAGTTTTCCGCTGTGTGTTTGCTGGAGAGCCACATATGCATCCATAATGAATGTCCTGAGCATCACGATGAAGAATGAACAGGAAGTGACCGGTGCTTCGTTACGGGTGCGTCCGACAGACTGATGATTAGCTGAGACTTCGTCTGCTCAACCGATTCACACTGAGCAGTCATTCTAGCGTGACATGGCATCATATGTGAGCAGAAATTGAACAATTACCTGGATGTATTTGATATTCAGCAAAATAGTTTGAGCAAAACTTTTCATGCAGTACTAGTACTAGAGCAAACCTGAAGATTAAAGTTTGAGCTCCAGACATGAATGATTCCTCAGATCACACGTGTGCTAATCTTCAGATCTCCTGTTCTTTTGTCTTTGTGTTTGATTGATCGACGCTGCCCGCCCAAAAAAATCAATTGCACACAATTAATATTCAGTATTATCACTGATTTAACTGCACTGACACTATCAGATGAGAACAAAACTGATCTGATCTGAAGAATGACTCTGTTTTCATTCTTACTTCTTTTTGATGCATTTTTCAGAAAACAAGACTTAGTGTCTAATGTTATCTTGTCTTTAAAGTAAATGTATCTTGATTTAATAATGTTTAGATACTTGTAATTGAAAACAATAGAAAAAAGTCCAATCAAATCATTTTTGCCAAACATTTAACATGCCAGAAACATATTAATCACTGATCCAGTCCTAGCAGTGCTGCACGTCTCAGAGCTTACTGTAATGAACAGATTTTCTTGCTTTAGTATCTCAGCAAACAGTTCTGTTCTCCAGAGTGAAGCAGAGCCGGGCGTCCCGTCAGAGACGTGTGTGAATAAGTGCGGACTCAAACATCTTTCACTCATCCTCAACTCACAGTTTCTTGTTTCTTCCAGATGCGACACCAGTTGAAGAGCAACCTTTGGCCCCTCATCACCAGAGAGCTTTACAGGACAGTGCTGATCGCTGCAGTCCAGGCAGATGTGAATGTGTACAGTAAAGCTGCAGCCGTGTTGTCCGTTGAGAGCACTAGGTAGGCGTCAGGACCTGTGTGCTGTAGTTTAGCTCTACATCACTTAATATTAACTTCAACACAACATTACCATTTATTTATTTCTTATTGATTTGATTGATTCATTTATTATACACTATTGTATAAAGTATAAAATATCAGTCTTAAAAGGAGGACAAATGAGGGCCGTCTCTGCGCCGGTAGATGAACATGGTTCTGAACCAGACTGACCGACCTGAAACTGCAGGGGTTTGTGGGTGTTATGGGCGTTTGCGCCGCAAGTCTGTCATTAGTTTGTGCTTGTGTTCCCATCATGCTCTTGTCCTGTGCTGCTGTCTGACCGGTGGGTCGGTTAACATACGGTCTCTTTCTCTTCTGGAGAGTCAGACGTGATTTAGATGCAGTTTTCCAAAGCACTGACATCAGATGAGCATCACCTGGAGCGCTTAAAGATTTCAATAATTCATCAGAACATCTCACATCCCTCCCAACACTGCCAGATCCAGTCTGAGACGCTTATCTGGACCGTAAACCTAGAACCAGCGCTAGGATTTTGGGTTTAAAGGATAAAATTTGTAAAAAAAAAAAAAAAAAAAAAAAAAACAAAACCTTTTTTTTTTTTGATGCTGTTTATTCCTGTCATGAAAACAGTCATGCTGCTTCATAATTTTGTGGAAACTGTGATACATTATTATTCAAATCAGCATATTAGAATGATTTCTGAAGGATCATGTGACAGGAATAAATCGCATCTTAAAATATAATAAAACATTTTACATTGCAATAATAATACACAATATTAATGTTTTTGCTGTTTTTGTGATCAAATGAATGCAGCCTTGATGACTTCTTTCAGAAACATGTCAAATCTGTATTATTCCGAACCTTTGTGTGATAGTGAATCTAAAGAAACAAATTCTAAATCAATAGAAAACATTCATCTATAAGAGTACAACCCTTGTTTTCTTTACAGTTAATGTTTTTTTGCTTATCAGGTGAATGTGCTGACAGTGGCGTTTGATTTTACACAAATGAGACTACAGCTAAATGTTTCACTGAATAATGACTCAAAGGAGTGTCTGTTCCTCACAGAGAACAGCTGAAGTGTCAAAGACTGCACCTGCAGAGAAACAGGCCGCGTCTACCGTCTCACACTCACTCCACTCTCTGAGTTTGATTCGGACTCTTCAGCCCGCCGTCGCTGGCGTTAGCATCAGCAGCTTCTATATTAAGCAGCGTGTTGTGTATTAGTGTGTATGACGGAGCGTGTTGGTGCCCACGCTTCGATTGAGACACAGATGGCGCAGTATTTTAGTGGCTGTTGCGTTCGCTGTGTAGGTGTTGATATTGTACTACATGTACAGAATAACCCCTCCGCAGTCTTGGGTTATGTAAAGTTTAACTGCATCTCGGCGTCCAAAAGTTTCAGCAGCTGATCCAACGAGAGCAGATCATCACACCAAACAATCCTGGAGATGAGCTGGAGATTAATCATGTTACACCACACACACACACACACACACACACACACACACCTAAACACACTGAGAGACTCTCTCTCTTTCTCACACACACACACACACACACACACACACACACACACACACACACACACACACACACACACACACACCTAAACACACTGAGAGACTCTTATGTGATTTGATGTTCACACACACACACACACACACACACACACACACACACACACACACACACACACACACACACACACACACACACACACTCACACACACACACCTAAACACACTGAGAGACTCTCTCTCTCACACACACACACACACACACACACACACACACACACACACACACCTAAACACACACACACCTAAACACACTGAGAGACTCTCTCTCTCTCTTACACACACACACACACACACTCACACACCTAAACACACTGAGAGACTCTTCTGGCTACATCCACACGAAGGCTGAGCTTTCCCTATCCAATCTTTTTTTTTTTTTTTTCTCATCTCAAGAAATATCTGCATCTACACGAAACCACAAAACCGACACAAAAAGATGTAGTATACATGCCAGACCAGTATGTGGCGCTGTAATTCTGCCACAGAGATACACTAAAAACAGAGAAGAAGACTTGGACTATGCGCATAAACCTTGCGCTCGGTATACAAACAAACATGGAACAATACATTTATTAATCTGTGTTAATGTTAGTTAATAAAAAGACAATGGTTCAGTGTTTGTTCATGTTTTTGTTGCTGTTACGTGACGTAGCGGTGTCTGACGAGGGGCGAGACGTGGGCTGATGACCTCATCATTTCAGAAAATATACAGATTCTCTGTCCACATGAAAACGCAAGGGCGCCGTTTTCAGATTTGTCCTCTCTGGGACCCGGTTTCAAAAAATATCAGTTTCACCCTCCCAAAACGCCGGATCCGTGTGGACGAAACACCTGTACGATACAAAATTTATGTGTATACAGCGAAACATGTCTCTGTGTGGACGGGACCTCTCTCTCTCTCTCTCTCACACACACACACACACACACACACACACACACACACACACACGTTGGTATATGTGGTTTATGGGGACTCTCCATAGGTGTAATGGTTTTTATACTGTACAAACTGTATGTGCTATCACCCTACACCAACCCTACCCCTTACAGGAAACTTTGTGCATTTTTGGATTTTTAAAAAAAACACTGAAACACTGAAAATGTTCTCATAAAGCACCTCCTCATTGTAATACCTGTGTCATAACCATGTCATTATACAAATTTGTATCCTCATAAACCACATAAACATGCTCACTTAAACACACAGAGATATACTTTCTGACACACACACACACACAGAGACTTTCTCTCTCTCTCACACACACACACACACACCTTAACACACAAAGAGACTTTCTCTCTGACACACACACACATGCACAAATAAACAGATGAAAGCATAGACTCATCAATTTGTCATAAAAAATTATATTAGATTTAATTTTTTTCCAATGGTTACATAAATTTAAGAAAAATATACACGTAAAAGTTTTTTTAAAAGTTTGAAAAAAAATATATACTTTTTTTATTGTGTTAGAAGTCTCTTCTGCTCACTATTTATTTGGATCAAATATACAGTAAAAACTGTGAAATGTTATTGCAATTTAAAAAAATAATAAATAAAAAGTGACAGTAAAGACATTTATGATGTTACAAAAGATTTCTATTTCAAATAAATGCTGCTCTTCTGAACTTTCTATTCATCTGTGAATCCTGAAAAATAAAATGCATCAGTTTCCACAAAAATATTGTTCAGCACAACTGTGTTCAACATTGATAATAATCAGAAATGTTTCTTGAGCAGCAAATCATCATATTAGAATGATTTCTGAAGATCATGTGACAGGAATAAATTACATCTTAAAATTTAATCAAATAGAAAACGTTATAAATTGTAAAAAAAAAAAAAAAAAATCAAATAAATGCAGCCTTGGTGAGCAGAAGAGACTGAAAACATAAAAAATATTAACAATAAAAAATCATTCCAGTCATTTGATCAGTAATGTCAGTGTACTGGATATTCTGCAGTAGAATATGATTGATCATCTGTGTGAATGCTGCACTGTTGCTCTGAATGAGCTCTATATGTGGCTGTTGTTGTGGGTCAGATGAGTCCCGGTGGTTCGTATCAGTGCAGAAACAGATCTTCTGTGGCTCTCTGGGCCATTTTCTGTGTAATGACGCTTTGGCTGTTTTCTGTGTCTCTCAGGTGCTATAGAGGAGCGTCGGGGGGGTTCCAGAGAGACAAAAGCTGACCCCCCCCCCATCGCACGGCAGAAACGCTGCTAATTGTCTTTTCCGTCCCGTGAGCTTGTCTCTCCAAAGACCAGTGACGCTTATGGATTTTCTCAAATGTCATCATAGTTTGGGTTCCTGAGGCAGAGCTACAAATCTACCGACAGCGAGCACCTTGTTTATCTGCCCACCGCCAACCAGGCCATTATCTTTGTGATTCAATGGACAGAATGCTTGCAAGACTCCATCAGAGCCAGTGCCAGAAATCCACATTCAGTGACATGCATTGCTGTTCTTGCTCAGGCGCTTCACGGTACGCAGTCGAACACATTGGCTTTGTTTTGCTATTGACAGTCTCTGTACTGTCCTCATACAGTGTCTCTGCATCGCTTCCATTCATTTACACAACAACAGCACGTTGGGGGCCTGAAAATGCAAACTTTTGAAAATGGGTTTCAAAGTGCATGTTTTTGAAAACAGTAGTGTTATAATCTTTGTGTAAACTACAAAAATGCAAATGTCTATCTAAAAGTCATGTGACTTTGCCTCGTCAGATCATGTGATTGGATAACTGGACTAACCAGAGCACCGATCTCATCACACACCTTCTCAAATGTGATTTTAATCATTTAGAGCTCAAGTCCATCATCGAAATGACTTGGTATAATCACCTCCATGACTGTCTCAGAAGACTGCGTTCCCAAACATCAGACATCGGAACACAAGATACAGTGCTCGTTACTGCATTTCATCTGCACGCTCTGAGACGAGGACAGAAGAGCCGCTCGGGCTCCGCTTGCATCAGCTTTCATTATTGTTTTTGAGTTTCCCAAAAAATTGTGATTTTATTCTCTTGAACACGTTATGGAAACGGTGCTTTATTCACAAATGCTTTATGCAATATTTTAATTTAACACGTTGCTGTTTTAGATGTTTTGGATGGAAACAGGACTATTGTGTGTATAATCGAACTCTTCTAACTCAAGCTTTCTCAAGTCAAGTCTGAAAGAGTCGTCACAGCTTAGTGCTGGTGACCCTGGTGTAGATCGTTTATAGTAAAAACTTTAGCTTTTTACTTTTGACAGTTGTATTTTGGCGTTAATTTGTGAAGATTATCATGATGAACAAAACATGCAAGAACAAACTTTTCTTGGTCACAGATTCTGCAATAATCCAAAAGCAAATGAGAAAATCATATAGCGTTTTTGTCGAAGGAAGCAGAGTGATGTGCACTCTATCCAGTCATTAATAACAATACTGTCAACAATAAATGAAGGATACAATCATTTAAAGTACAAAAGGGTTACACTTTTTCAATAGTCCACTTTAGTCATTCTACTAACTATAATAACTTGTCCACCACATGTCAACTAGCAGTCATTAGAGTATTAGTTTAATATCTGCTCACACTTTATTCTGATGGACATTCTCCTGACTATAAGTAACTGTCTACTTATGCTACTAACCCTAACTTAACAGTCTACTAATACTCTAATGAGAGTTATCTGACATGTAGTTACTTGTAGTTAGTGGAAGTGTACCCAACCAAAGGGTATTGTGTCAAATTATAAATTATTCACGCTGTCTAATTGTAAGAGAAAAAGGAAAAGGATCATGGGAAAAAATAAATTATAACAATTAAAGTGTAACACTGAGTGAGATAAATAAGGCGATTAAACACATATGAGAGTCATTTACAGAGCAGATCTGTTGGGTTTGATCCGGGAGATATGAAGTGTGTTGTTCAGTGAGGTTTTTGCTCTTTCTTCAGCGTGTGTTAACGGCTGTAAAAGTTGAGGAAGCTCTTCTCTCCCAGAAACTCTGCTTTCGTCGGTCATCTGAGGAGAAGCTCCGCAGGCCTGACACACATTCACACACAGAGCCGAGGCTGTGATTGACACCGAAGCCGCTGCATTGTCTCTGCGCGGGTTAAAAATATAATGCAGCTGCAGTGTCGCCACGGCGATAAGGGCCGTCCAATCAGATGTCTCTGGGCTGCCAGGTTGTTAAAGAACACAGGAAAGAGTCGGGGCTCGCTGTGCGTTTCTGCTGCCATCGGCACATCAGCCGGACGCAGTGGGGAAGTCACGCTGTTTCAGGCGTCTCTCTGCTGCTCTCAGACTCATGTCGTGTCACACTGTCTAATATTTAGGCCTGCATTTAAGATCTGTTTATTTGAATTGCATGAAAAACTTCCATATGTTTGGATTATGCAATTTCGACATGAACTAATGAACTTAAAGAGATGCATATTTGTCAGTCATTTTGTCAGTTTTTTTTTTTTTTTGTATCATTGAGATACCAAAGCTAATTTTATTTTTATTAATATTTTATGTTTTCCTTTCTGATTTTAATTTGAAAGTTTTAGTAATTATTAGTTATTGTTTTGAATGTCTATATCGTTTTTTATTTATTTTTATTTCAGTTTTAGTGTTAGTTATTTTAGTGCATCAGGTTAAACTAAATGAAAATCAGAAATGTTGCTTTGGCAGATATATATAAATATATATATAAACTTATTTTATTTCAAGCATCAAAAGTTTATTGATATTTTAGTTTAGTGTTTACTATTTCACCTATTTGATTTCATTTAAATAACCATATTTATTTATATAAATGCATTTATTCGCGTCATGCTTAGAATCAATATAGATGTTGATAAATTATAAATATATAACCTGGTAATTGAGTATTTAAAAAAGATTCCTTATTCATTTCGTTTATTAGTTCCGTTACAGAAATCTGACCGGTTTCATTTATGTTTGACTTACAAATATGCATCACATGAAGTTTAGTAGTTTGTTCATGTTAAAACTGTGTAATCCAAATAGCACACAGCCTCGCACATGACATGCAAAAATAAATAAATAAATTGTGCACACGATTTACTAATTCGTTCCCTCGATGTACTAAAACGTGCACACGATTATTATTTTGTTCACTCGATTTATAAAACGTGTGCACAATTTAGCTTACTATTTTTTTCCTGCATGCCATGTGGGGGTTCCGTAAAATAGAGTTTACATGCAATTCAAATGCATAATACTTTAATTTAGGCCTAAGTGTTATTCTGATCATGTAACGGAAGCAGAAACGTGTCATGACACTTTCTCTGAACGTTCGACTGAATAACTGGCGCAGGCTGTGTGTGTTCACGACACGTCGCGTGTTGAGCGTTTTATCTCCAGGTTACAGATGCATCTGTGTTGTTCAGAGCTGGATTGATTAAACCTTCCCAAACATCCAGCAGAAATGGGATCCGCATTGAGCTGCTCTGTGCTTTCAGATGCGGCGAGATTCATTTAGTTGAGGCTAAAGGTCAGCACTTCCTTTCAGATGCTCAACTTTGGCATCTGTGCATAAATGTTGCTCCCGCTATAATACTTGTGAACGCTGGGCTCTCAGAAGTCAAACTTCATCAGGCGGCGTGCGAGAGATAAAGTGCTATTCTGAGCTCGGGTGGAAGGTCTTTAATACGAGGACGTGGGTTTGAAGACGGGTCTCTGACAGCGGCGAGCCGAGCAGGAGTCTAAACAGGAAATCAACATCCAGAGTAGCCTTGAAAGATGAAAGCGCTCTGTTTGTGAAGGAAATGGCTTTTTCTTTCTTCCTCGTCTGAAACGAGTGTTGATGTAGTACCAGCATCCTGTCCTTCGGTTTGTTAACCGTCTGTAAACCAATCTGACCTGTGAACATTCATAATGATCTTTAAGATTGTAATACTGATTATTTTGAGCTTGGCTTTCACTCCAGAAATACGTGGGAAGCTGCATGGTGTATTTCAGCCGTTTCTCTCCAAAATGGCTTGTTATATTTTCCAGGAGTTCAGCCGTGTCAGTACTGGCAGAAAACAGCAGCTCTTCCTCATTTCACCACAAAAAAAAGACATTTCTGTCATATTTTATGTAATATTCCTCATATGCTGATAATATTTTTTTTAATAGAACCAGCGCCGTAATCAGCATAGACCCCAGTAATTAGAAATGACCTGACTGTCCACCTCAAAATTTGATGTTTGACAATATTTGACAAAAACAATTAAAAGGGAAATGTTTAGGATGATTATTGGTTGAACAGCGCTCGCCAGTGTCGAAATGATCGTGAAGGCCCATCAAATGAAAAGGCGGGTTTTATTCTGTTAAAAAAATGTCTGCAAATTCCTGAGTGTTTTTAACGGTCACCGTTTCTGCGCAATGCGAGTAAAGACAGTAAAACGTATTATAATCAGTGTTGTACTGTCACTAGGTAGAAATGACTTATAACACGCTCCGTGTGTCCAGTGTCCGGCGCGATGCGAGGGTTAGACGGAAGTAACTAAACGTTTAATATTTGATAGAAATGTTACATTTAGCTTCCACTGATGCAAAACTACTCACATTTTTATTACATTTCACAGTTCTGACTGCGTCAACTTGTACGTGATTCATAACTGAATGTGGCAAGCATTTTTTGCATTGCGTTATCAACAGGCATACCTACGAATATGATTGAATTTTAAAATATTACTTGCAAATTAATTACAAAAATCTTATTCCTGTCCTTTTACCATTCTTCATTTTCTGTATTCTCCTAAATCCATTCAAATCCTTTGTTTAATTGCTTACAAACATTTTGGGGACTATTAAATAAAATAGTTTTTCTGAAGAATCTTCAGCACAAGAGTTGTAAAATGCTTTTATGGTCTTTTATTGTATTTTTGGTTGTTTCGTGGACACTATCATCATATAGCCTATAAAAGACATTCTCCTCCTCTTCAGATTCTTCTTTTGTGAGTAACTGTGATATAGTTTATGTTTGATGAGCGATTGCTGTAATATAAAGCGTGATTTGTCGTTAAGGACAGTCCAGGCCTGTTAATTCGGTGACTGGGGCGTCGTCCAGGAGAGCAGGAGAATGTCACAGTCTGTATTGTTATGGTCCTGTAACTGGTGTTCCAACACCGATGGGAAATCAGCAGACCTCTAATGGCACAAGAGAAGCTGCTTTCCTGCACTGATGATCGCTGTAGCTGCACCATTTGTCCAGTGTCTACATCATAGAGACACGAGAAAACGATGCAAATCTCAGCAACTAAAACGGCAATTAAAGCCAATCCAGGTGTCAAATAGAATCGTTAGGCCCTATCAGACAGAACACGTTTTTTTGCAGTTTTTTTAAAACAAGCCCAGTGTTTTTTCCCCCATTGTTCAGTTGAATGAATGGAGAGGCGGGCCTTCTGTTGTGGTGACGGACGTTTACAGGTGTTTTTTTTTTTTTTTAACGTTTCTGTTATTATGACAGTTTACTTAACAGCAAACCAATTATTTTAATCCTTGATTTGACTGACATGACAGATGATTCAGTGGTTGCCTAGCAACATAAAAAACACAGTGCACTGCTCTTTTCTAAATTAAAAAAGTCAACCAAAAAAGTGCGGTGCGCCTCGTTTTCTAAGCTGAAAAACGCGTTCTGTCTGATCGGGGCCTTAAACTCCATGTGACTGACGCATGCTGTTGCTATGGTTTCCAGCGGCTCTATACTGTAAATCATTGTTTAATGACGAGGTTGATGAGGTACATGTGTGTCGCACTGAAGTTTCTGTCTTGTTCTTTGTAATGATGATTTTATTGTCTATGTTGCTGCTGCTCAGATTAAACCAGAACAAGAAAAAAGTTATTTTACATCTGCTTCAGAATATTGGTTCTGCTTGTTAGCAGTCATGATACACTTCTTAGCTTATTTTTAATATAGTTTTGCAGGAAGCTCTGGAATAAAACAAGTATTTTATATTTGCCATTAGCTGGATTCAAACTACAGCCAGTATGTGTGCAACTGCTTTTACAGATAAAGACGACACACTGATTTTGAACAGTTTTACCTGCCCTATTGACTGGAGACTGGAGCTGACAGTAATTAATGAGCTCCAGCACATAATTAATCAGCTGCTCGGATTATAAATATGGTGAGACTGTCATTCACAGAGGCAGAGAGCAGAACATGTGCTGACCGCCGCTTGACCGTCGAGCTGTCCTTCTGAAACTCACATGAGCTCACACAATCTTAGATCTGTTCCTGAACCTCCTGATGCACAGACTGTTTCACAAAAAATAGTTTAGTCTGTTTGAAAAAACCGCTTCATCCAGGGCTCGTATTTATTAGATGCTTATTAGAGACTTTTTTCATGTAGTATTGAGATATAAACTCGCAATACTCAGAAAGAAAAACTGAATTGCGAGATGTTGACTTACAGTTGCAAGTTTATAATGGAATTGTTGAGATATCAACTTAAGAATTTGCAAATAATTTTTATTCCATGATATAAACTCAGAGTTCTGAGAACAAAAATCAAAATTGCGAGATGTAAACTCAATTGCAATAAAGAAAGTCTGATCGCTGTAATGCGATTGGGCTAGTTTACCTAGAAACCTTCTTAACGCTACGTTGTTCTTAAGTTATACCTTCAGCCGAACCTCATCGTTAATATGTGTTTCCCGAAGCGTTCTAAGTTCAGTATACCTTCTGTAAGTCTTACTTTCGTAAGGTTGGTCTGGGCCACTCTTAGCTGAACCTTATCACTGTTGACAGTTCACAATTCCTTACATCTTAGGCTATACGAAAGTAATTCTGAACTAGTACACCCAGTGTTCAATTAAGCTGCAATTCTTAAAAAAAAGTAAAAAATTTAAATAAAATTAAAGATAAAATAAAAAATAATAAAGATAAAGAAGTTATAAAAAAAAAAAGGCAAACTCGGCGGAGCTATCCCCTCAGCCCCGAAATTCAGCTGCTGACGGCTCTCCTCTTTCTCTCGTTTTTCTCTGTCATAGTAGCCGTTGATTTTATGTTTCCCGTGTTGTGCTTTTATTGAGTAGCTCATCCAATAACATAAATTAGTGATTTACACCAATAGCCTGCTGGGCAGTCAGCCCTGGTTGTGGAGTAAATGAGATGAGCGCTCTTACCTGAATGTTTTTCTGTCGGACTTGTAGGCCCAATGTCTCTCTCTCTTTCTCTTCTGTTAAATTATTAAGCAGTGTCTCATGGGGAAGTTGTGGCCTAACGGTTAGAGAGTCAGACTTGTGACCCAAAGGTTGTGAGTTCGAGTCTCGGGCCGGCAGGAGTTGTAGGTGGGGGGGTGAATGTACAGCGCTCTCTCCTTCAACACCACGACTGAGGTGTCCTTGAGCAAGAACCGAACCCCCAACTGCTCCCCGGCGCCGCAGCATAAATGATACCCACTGCTCCGGGTGTGTGTTCACGGTGTGTGTGTGTTCACGGTGTGTGTGTGTGTGTGTGTGTGTGCACTTTGGATGGGTTAAATGCAGAACACGAATTCTGAGTATGGGTCACCATACTTGGCCACATGTCACTTTCATGTGGGTTTTATTCCATTGTTTTTTATGTGGTGACCACTGGATGGTACTCTGGGCATATATTTTTCTTTCTTGGTCTTATTCCCTGACGTGATGTATGTTGCATAGCGAAAGTAAAAGTTTCATGCAAGTTCTTTGCATTCTAACAGGAAAGAGTTCCATGTCTTTTTTTAAAAATCAACACTGTTTTCTCACATAACGCAGTGAAGCAGCCTCTGCATAGAATGAATACTCGATCCTCGAGACATCGAAAGACCCTGGTACCATCGCGTGTAAGGAGATTTATCTCAAGCAGCTTCCTAAGGTATAGCTCAGGGAACACACCTAGAACAGGTATACCTTTAGTTAAGACAAACCTTTAGAATCTTCGTAGTGCGCTAAGAGACAAAGTTATCGGGAAACGCAGCCCTGGTATTTGTCAATGATCTCAGGATCAGTTGAGCAGCAAATCCTCCAGCATGTTCTGTCAGTCATCTCTCCTTACTCTCGGCCCGTGATCAGTCAAACCTGCAGCTTGTGTATGGAGCAGAGCAGACGCTTTCAGTTTAGAATTGAAGCGTTCGTTTTCCAGCTGAACTAAATGATTTTATTTCTATAAAAAAGCAAAACAACAGTGAAGGTGGTGGGCAAGTAATGTAATCGGTGTATGAGCAGACACTGTGTATCACAGAGTACCGCAGCAAGCCTAGTGTTTATGGAACTCCATCATTCTTGTTCCGCACCAAGGAACCGCGCTGTATTTTCTCCCGTCTGCAGTAAAGGTACAACTTACTGCTCCCGCGAGATTGTTTCAGTTGTCCGTGGGTTTTGTGTGCTAAACTAAACGCTATTCTCAAAAAGGACTTGACGTGTCTGCTATTCCATTGTGTGTGTGTGTGTGTGTGTGAGTGAAAGAGAGTGTGTGTGTGAGAGAGAGTGTGTGTGTGTGTGTGTGTGTTTTTTTTTTTGTGTGTGTGTGTGTGTGTGAGTGAGCGAGAGAGTGTGTGTGTGTGTGTGTGTGTGTGTGTGACAGAGAGAGAGAGAGAGAGAGAGAGAGAGTGTTTGTGTGTGCGTGTGTGTGTGTGGGAGAGTAAGTAAGTGTATGTGTGTGTGTGTGTGTGTGTGTGTGTGTGTGTGTGTGTGTGTGTGTGTGTGTGTGTGTGTGTGTCCAGGGTCGTGTTCTGGTCATCATGGCAGCCGCTGGTTCATTGGCTCACCTCTCGGTGCTGGTGATGCTAACAGATGTCTCCTCTCCACGGCGGACGGGCGACAGAATGACCCTTTACTGCGGGACATTAGCAGACGCAGTGGACGAGGACATACAGTACGTCCTGCCTCATGACACTCAGGACAATATCACTTGTACTTTAAACACCTGTGTGTGTGTGTGTGTGTGTGTGTGTGTGTGTGTGTGTGTTTGTTAAAGAGTGTTGACACGATGAATACGTGTGAGCAAACACTAATGCAGAATTCATCTTTATTTATTCACATAATCTGCCTATCCTTGTGTTATTTTAGTATCATTATAGCTTTAATATTCAGAATTTGATTTATTTTTATATTTAAGTTTTCACTGTAATATTGCATAAGAGTGAGTAAATGATGACAGAATGATCATTTATTTGTGAAAGATCTCTTGGTCACTGGTGTCCTTTGGTATTGGAAGATAATGAAGTATTCAGGTGTTTGAAAGGCTGAAGCTCAGCAAACGCCCCTCAGATTCAGATCTGGTATGCGTTTGTTCTCATTCGGTTCATTATGCGTCTCCTCTACAGCCTCAGCAGGTCTGCGGTGATGTCAGGACCGCTGAGGAGCAACCTACATTCGTCTCCTTGAGCGTCCCGCGCTGGCTGTGAACGGTGAGGACGTTTGCACCTTCAGGGTCCACTAGCTCTGCGTCTCAAACGCCACTGACACGCCACATATGAGCCGCTGGGCTCTTGGGACGTCGCCCACCTTTTAATTACCCTTGTGCACATGCAAAGAACACGCTTAGAGGAGAAGAAGTGTTGAGTGCAGAACACGAGACTTGGTGGAGGTAGATGGTCAATGATGGTGTACTTCTGTAAGTTCACATTATCAAAAGCAGCAGGATTTTTCCATCGGCTTTTGGATGATTGCAGAAAATAAGCTGACCAACAAAAGTTTATGATTCGTACATGTTTTGTTCGTCATAATGATCTTCATAAATGAAAATGAATTTTGAAGCCTAAATACAGTCAGCAGAAGTATAAAGCTAAACATAGGCTGTAAACGAACCGCACCACAGTCACATGACTTTAATGTCATCAGCATTAAACTTTGACGACTCTTACAGTCTTTATTTAAAACATTTTCCCTGATAGTTTGATTTTAAAGACAATGAGGCTGTGAAAGCGACTAGATGAGTTTATCTGTTTATCTCTGTAGTGCCAGAAGACACTTTTTCAAAACAAGTCACAGGATTTCTGCAGGTTTTACAGAGTCTTCATTCACTCTTCCACAAATTAAGGCAAGGAATGATATTTTATTAGATCAGAGAGTATTGTATTAATTTAGTAAAGTTATTGAATTTTGTATGCACTGCAAAAATGCACATCTTCCTCATTGTTTCTGTCTTGTTTTCCAGTACAAACATCTAAACATCCTTTAGTCAGGACACATTTACTGGAGACGCACAATGAACATATAAAGTCTTGTTTTGTAAGAAATTAAACCAAAAGAAGTGAGTTTATGACTAAAACAAGAACGAATATCCCTTTGAATTAAGTTTTTTCTGCATCCATTGACAGATATTTGTTCTTGTTTTAATAATAAACTCACTTCATTTTGATACATTTCTCATAAATCATGACTTGTGCTTCTCCAGTAAATGTGTCTTGATTTCTGAATCTTTAGACATCTGCACTGGAAACACTGAGGAAGAGCAGTGATCAGAAGAGACAGGAGAAGTCATTCCCACACTCTAGTGTTTGATATATTCAAGACTTAAACTTTATTTTTATTTTATTTTATGTATTTTTTGAAAAATGAATAAAAGAATAATGGAGATCTGTTAGATGTTGTATTTTCAGTTTTGAAGCTAATACAAGAAATTTACATTTAAAGACCATATTAATGTATTGCATTGCATTCAGTATTGCAAAATGTAGCTCCAGAAACCCTGAGTAAAAGCTTTAAAACCTTCACAAGTGTTTATTACTGATGTACATGTCGTAGATAGAGTAAAACGTGAAAACATTGTGAGCTTGTGTTAAACAGACTTAACTTCAGACTTTTAACCAAAAACTCATTCAGAAAACACTGAAAAGTGATAAAATGCAACTCTTTTCTCCAGAAATCCACCTGCAGCTCTGTGTGCTGCTTTCACAGAAAGAAGGAAGAAAGATGTTTCTCATCTGTGCTTTAGATGATCATATGTCTGAAGCCATGGTCACTTCAGGTCTAGTTCATTCTCCAGGGTTCGAGCGCGGTCATCTTGATCATCGTCAGCTTGAGGAGTCATCGCTCAGTGAGTCTGACGCTCCTCAGCTGAGTCTCTCGCCGCGTGTGATCTGATCGC
>NC_056580.1:30065719-30138219 GCF_018340385.1 Cyprinus carpio | reverse complement strand
TGTGGCTGAGGTTATGTAGGATTACTTGGGGACATGGCAGTTTAGCCTACTTGCATTAACATCAGAGTAATTATTTGTGTTCTGTATGTAAGATGAGCAGTAAAATTAAATTAAATTAAATTAAATTTATGCATTTAGCAGACGCTTTTATCCAAAGCGACTTACAGTGCATTCAGGCTATCAATTTTTACCTATCATGTGTTCCCAGGGAATCGAACCCCCAACCTTGCGCTTGTTAACACAATGCTCTACCACTTGAGCTACAGGAACACAAGAAGAAACAAGTATTATACTACAGGGCTGTTGAATGCTTGAATCTGATTGGCTGACGAACGTTCTGAGGTGTGCAATTATTTTCTGGGAAACGCACGGCGAACGTAGTTCCAGGCAGCACTCCTGACCGCATTACAGTTCCATATCACTTCTCATAGTAAAACTGTCATAACAGAAATTACATGAATAACAAAAACAACAACATGACAGACAATTTTCCGAAAGTAAATACACATAACATTTCTCACTAGTGAGGTAATAACAGCGCTGTTTAGAGACACTGCTGCAGAACACTGTTGAGGGACGCACAGAGGCATTCACACAAGCTCTCTCTCTCTCTCTCTCTCTCTCTCTCTCTTTCTTTCTCGGTGTCTCTCTCTCTCGCTCTCTTCTCATAACTTCATTAATAACTGCATTAGAATGCTATCAATGGCTCAAGCCTCCATTACCAGCTTTAAAATGATGTTTTGGAACTGGCAAAAGAGGCTTTAGACGAGATGCGGGAGAGATAATCCTACTCACAATAGCGATTTAAGAAAAAACAGGATGAATCCCTTTAAATATATCATCTGATCGATGTCTTGAGGTGTGGTAACCATAGTATAAGCAGAATAATTGACAACGGGCTGTTGAATTATTAGAAAAATAATGCATTATTTCTCTAATAATGCAACAGCCCGTCATCAATTATTCCTTACTTAACCCATTCTTACACAAAATATACCACTTTATGTCATGGGGACTCACATGGCACCGAACGCTAGGAATGACCCTAGTGCTGGAGCGAGAGATGGGTTAATGCAGGAGAACGTGCAGGAAACGTCACCGTGATGAACTTAAACCAGCCTGCAGTGGTTTTCTGCTCTGGTCAGCTGTTCACCTAGGCATTTATTTGGCCAGTGAACACATTAGGTAATGAAAACATTGTTTGAACATTGATTTGAATGTTTCTAAAATGTTGAAATGTCCAGTTTTCTTTTTGGGATTATAACACTATTTAAAGGTTACAAAAAAAATTCTTATGACATTCTTACAACTTTATTTTCACCCAAAATATAATGTTAAGTGAGTTTTAATTTTTATAATATATTTTTATAATATTTTTCTAATATTCTAAAAAAGTTAAAATGTCCAGTGTTCTTGTCATGTTTACAAAGGTAATGTTTCTTAAAAGTTCTACTAATTTTTATTTTTGCCCAAAATATAACATTATTTAAACATCTTAATTATGTAAGAACATCGAAATGTGCAGTTTTCTTGTCAAGATTAGAATGTTATATTATGGTTTTCTAGAACATTTCTTAGACCTTATCGTCACAGTTTAAGTATTTCTTTTTAATATTCTAAGAATGTAAAAATGTCTTGTTGTAATCAGAAATTTAAAGGTGATTAAATGTTTCTCAAATGTTCTGCTAATTTTATTCTTGCCCACAATAAAACATTATTTTAACATTTCTTTTTTATATTTTAAGAACATTAAAATAAGTTTTCATGATGTGATTGTAATGTTATTTATAGGTTACAAAAACATTTCTTAGAACGTTCTTTAAGTACAAATAACACCATAAGGACGTTTTGAAAACCCTGATCTCAGAATGCTTTCTCTCAGTGTTATGAGAGCGTATATCAGTGAGAACGCTCCCCGGTAGCTGCTCACCCACAGGTCCAGATGTGATGCGCAGGATCCGGGGAAGGAGTTTCTCCATCAGGCCTCACTGCAGCTGTACCTGTAGCTCCATCTTCTTTGTTGTGGTGCTTTGTTGAGGGTGTTTGATTAATTTTTTTTTTAAGTTGGATTTGTGTGGAGATTTTTGATGAGATTGTTGCCATGACAACTGTTTCCAAGAGCGAGGCAGAGGCTCAGCGAGATGCAGAAGATGAAGCGTTCAGAGGGCAGGTGAGCGAAAACCAGGCCTGTCAGGAGATGGAAACTCTGGAACTGTGTGTGTGTTATATAAATATATATATATATAGCTTTATATAAAGAGATGGGTGATTATATCTCTTATATAAGCGATATAATAATGTGTTTTTAATCTCATGTCTTTAGGGTTCACAGATCACACAGATTGATGTTGCATCTTCAAGACATTGGACTTGCATCTAATGGTGAGAAAATCCCTTCTTATAGGATTTTGCATACAGGTCAAAGGGGTATGATGGTCAATTTTATGATTTTATATGGTTAATCAAACAAAATAATAGTGTTAAATTGACAAATTGTGCAATTTGGAAACAGAATCCTCATCCTCTTCTAGTTTGGACCGTGTTTCCAGCATCATCTCAGACTCTCCACATTCACACAGCCGCAGACTCAGCTCTCAGTCCTGGGTTCCAGTTATTAATACACTTGTGTTCACACACAGTTCAGATATATTTGAGAGTCACAACCGCATTCTAGAACCAAACTCTGATTTTCAGCGAAGCATTGCTGTGTGAAGAGAACACTCCAGATCATACAGTAATCATTCTTAGCCGCTGCTCTACAGACAGACTGGACGACACGCTTCAGATGGGTCATATTCATAGCAGGACGATCACAAACACCTAACACAACTATCTGATTTTCAACAAGATGTTTGTTTATTGTGATCATTAATAGATTTAGTTATAGATGAAGCACCTACCTTAATTTTAAATTGCAAAAAGCTGATGATTTTACTAGTAACGAGGGATTTAGGCACTCCTAAAATAACTCTGAATCAGGATTTCTGCAATAAGACTTTGTATCTTAATTTTGCATCTCCAGTAAATGATTTAAGGATGTTTAGATATTTGTATTGCAAAACAAGACTTTATGAATTTAAGGCTTCTTGCTCCAATTTAATACCTTTTTAAGGCTTTAATTTGTGGATGGCCAAAAGAAACCCTGTGAATAATCAATAATCAACTGGATACAGATAAAGAAGAAATATTCCCAAGTAATTAGCGTGAACTGCATTTTCAATTCAATTCAATTCAAGTTTATTTGTATAGCGCTTTTTACGATACAAATCATTACAAAGCAACTTTACAGAAAATTAAGTTTCTACAATATTTAGTAGTAGCTTATCAGTGGTGACTGTCAGTTCATGTGCATATGGCAGAAATGTTCAGAAAAATCAATAAAAAGACGTAAACAAACAGACCGATTAACACTATTAACAGCAATTTTGCAATCAAACTTATAGCAAAATGTGGTAGTTCTGTATGTTGTCTCTGGGTTAGCATCATCTGAGGTCCTCTGAGGGGCTGGCATCATCTCTTCTCAGGTGTTCTGGATCCAGACTGGAGCTTGTGTAAAATCCTAGTTACCACGGGATGTAAATCCCAGCAGAAACAGAGAAACAAATAGAGACATAATTAGCGTAGCTGCTGTTCCAGCCAAGTAAAATTAATTTGTTTTAAAAAAGATTGATATTTATATTGATGATTTTATCATTTTTGTATGCAGTTTAGTGTTGTATACAGTATATTCAGATCATATTGGCCAAAGAGGTGTGTTTTTTAATCTAGATTAAACAGAGAGAGTGTGTCTGAACCCCGAACATTATCAGGAAGACTATTCCAGAGTTTTGGGAGCCAAATGCGAAAAAGCTCTACCACCTTTTAGTGGACTTTGCTATCCTAGGTACTATCAAAAGTCCAGTGTTTTGTGACCTTAGGGAGCGTGATGGATTGTAGCGTGGTAGAAGGCTAGTTAGGTACGCAGGAGCTAAGCCATTAAGGGCGGGCCTTATAGGTAAGTAATAATATGTTGTAACTGATACAGATCTTAATAGGTAGCCAGTGCAGAGACTGTAGTATTGGGGTAATATGATCATATTTTCTTGACCTGGTAATGACTCTAGCCGCTGCATTTTGGACTACCTGTAGCTTGTTTATTGAGGATGCAGGACAACCAGCTAGCAGTGCATTACAATAGTCCAGTCTAGAGGTCATGAACGCATGAACTAGCTTTTCCTGCATCAGGAACAGTTAAACATATTTTTCGTAGCTTGGCAATGTTTCTAAGATGGAAGAATGCTGTTTTTGTAACATGGGAAATATGATTTTCAAAAGACAAGTTACTGTCTAATATAACACCCAGATTTTTGACAGTAGAGGAAGTAACAGTACATCCGTCTAGTTGCAAATTGTAATCTACAAGATTCTGTGTAATGTTTTTTTGGTCCAATAAGTAATATCTCTGTCTTATCTGAATTTAATAGGAGAAAATTATTGGTCATCCAATCTTTTACATTTTTAACACATTCTGTTAGCTTAGATAATTTTGAAGTTTCACCTGGTCTTGTTGAGATATATAGTTGAGTATCATCAGCATAACAGTGGAAAAACTAATCCCGTATTTTCTAATGATATTACCAAGGGGCAACATACATATTGAAAATAGCAGAGGACCTAGGACAGATCCTTGTGGCACTCCATATTTTACTGGTGATAAATGAGATGACTCCCCATTTACTATAAACAAAGTGGTAGTGATCGGACAGGTAGGATCTAAAACCATCTTTAAAGCCTGCCTTTGGATACCTGTATAGTTTTGTAACCTATCTATGAGTATGTCGTGATCTATGGTTTCAAACGCAGCACTAAGATCAAGTAAAACTAGCAATGAGATGCAGCCTTGGTCTGATGCAAGAAGCAAGTCATTTGTAATTTTAACAAGTGCAGTTTCTGTGCTATGATGGGGCCTGAAACCCGACTGAAATTCTTCAATAGAGATCATTTTTTTTGCAGGTAGGAGCACAATTGAGCATACACAACTATTTTTCTAAAATTTTAGACATAAATGGAAGATTTGAAATGGGTCTGTAATTTGCCAGTTCACTAGGATCGGGTTGTGGTTTCTTAATAAGAGGCTTAATAACCGCCAGCTTGAATGGTTTTGGGACGTGACCTAAAGATAACCGACGAGTTAATAATATTGAGAAGCGGTTTTTCTGCTACAGGTAACAACTCTTTGAGTAATTTAGTGGGGTACAGGATCTAATAAACATGTTGTTGGTTTAGATGCAGTAATAAGTTTATTTAGCTCTTCCTGTCCTATAGTTGTAAAGCACTGCAGTTTATCTTTGGGTGCGATAGATAAACATAAAGTATTAGACGCTGTGTAGAATCTACATTTGTTATCGTATTTCTGATGTTATCTATTTTATCAGTGAAGGCGAAAATTCAGAAAAGTCATTACTATTTTAACTGTGGGGGATATTTAGATCGGGTGGCGTCTGGTTATTTGTTAATCTAGCCACTGTGCTAAATAAAAACCTTGGATTGTTTTGGTTGTGTTTCTATGAGTTTGCGGATATGCTCGGTCCTGGCAGTTTTTAGAGCCTGTCTATAGCTGGACATACTGTTTTTCCACACAATTCTAAAAACTTCCAAGTTAGTTTTTCTCCTGCATGATTTCTGTTCTCAGGAGAGACGGTCTGCAGTGACCCAAAGCAGACAGGACAGCGCTGAATATGTAGCAAGTATTAATAAAGTTATAAGAAGGGTTTGTCCTCACATTAATATAATTGTAACGGATGTTAGTGGAAGTTGCGAGAAGGTTCCGGTGATCTGTGAGAGTGTTTCTGGAGCAGGGACACAATGAGGCGGTCAGGAGACACTTTGAGGACAGTGACGGTTGTTGAGGAAAGATCCGCTCTCTCTCTGCTTTTACTCTTAGAGGACAATGAAGGCTCTTCTCCCAAACTCTCCTCTCTGGTTTTTCAGAAATGGAAGCGCAATTAATGGCAACATGAACGATGTCCTACTTTTTGCCTCCGATTTGGTGCAGAAGAGGGAAACGTAGGAACATTCCCCAAGATGGCGGCCCGAAAGCGTCGGCTAGGTCGGTCACGCGGCTCGTCCAATTATAGAACGGCTGTGACAACTGGGGGGTGAAGATGGAAACTCTTCCTCCGATGCTATAAATCAAAGCAGGATGGCTTATTTTCAAGGTGAGATGTTGAGGAAGTTCGAGAGTCAGGATTTTGTGGGAACTGGAGCACGGACGAATCACACGGGAACTTACCGGAATCACAAATACGGCACATCTTAAAATAATCAGAGCACATCTGCACATTGTACATGTAGTCAGTACATATAGAAATATATTTCTATAGCGCTTTATACAATACAGATCATTGCAAAGCAGTAATAAACAGGAAAATAACAGTCAATGTTGCAGAATTCATCTCTAAAGCAGCTCTATGGAAGACAATAGAGTCATTATTCAGATCAATTCAGCTCAGTTTTGTTCTCATCTGATAGTGTCAGTGCAGTTGAATCCATAATTTTAATGAATATTAATTGTTTTTAAACCCAGCTGTGAAACTGTGACAGAAGAGCACCTGTAAGGATGTTTTGTGGTGAGAAAACACATCACAGGTTAAATCAGTTTAATGTCCAGGAGTATGAATAATTCTCTCTGACTAATGAGTCTTACAGCAACACTGGGTCAGAACCCCCAATTAAACACACGTGTGATCTCATTTAGAGATTTCTGTGTGTGTGTGTGTGTGTGTGTGTGTGTGTGTGTGTGTGTGTGTGTTACTGTGTGTGTGTGTGTGTGTGTGTGTGTGTGTGCAAGTAAGTGTGTGTGTGTGTGTGTGTGTGTGTGTGGTGTGTGTGTGTGTGTGTGTGTGTGTGTGGTGTGTGTGTGTGTGTGTGTGTGTGCGAGTAAATGAGTGTGTGTGTGTGTGTGTGTGTGTGTGTGTGTGTGTGCGTGGTTCTAGACCAGTGTAACTGGGGGGCCCACTTGTGCTTTTAGGGGGCACAATTTTAAAATTCATCTTAACCAACTTAAAGTATTATTCATTCAGTCATTTTTCACCATGTCATGCATCACTGCAGTCTCCAGAAGTAATCTATAACAATTACAACTGAAAGGAATGTTTCATCATGTTTCATTTATTTGACAAATAATTTTGTATTTTAGTGTCGGGCCATCATGCTCTCATTATTATTTTGAGGGGGCACAAGTGAAGGGGGGGGGGGGGGGGGGGCCACACAGCATCCACAATACCACTGTAGAACTGATTTAGACATCACAGAAAATGTGAATGGTTTCCACTACAAATAACCATTACAAACATTACAAACCATCAAAGTTTAACCATTAAAACCATTTAACATATTCTATTAGGATTTATTTGTTTAAACAAGCCACTAATTACCATTGCAGTTTCCAGTAAAACCAATACAAGTCCCATTATAACCAGGAAAACCATTACAAATTTTGTAATGGTGTCTATTGTTTTTTTTTTTTCCAGCAGGGTTTTATTAATTTTTTTTATTTTTATTATTATTCGAAATATTCCCAAAATATATCATGAAATCTCTCAATTCTAAATGCATTTTGCACCTTTATACAGTAGAAAATGTCAGTTGATGTATAATGGGCGATGGGCAAAGTAGCCAAATATTTTGCATAAAAATCCATCTTTTTACTTAAGTACCAGATATGGATGTCATACCATAAAATATTTTTAATACGACCGACTTTGTATTTAATGTCAATTTAATAAAAACAGTGCAAGTTACTCATTAGTCTTTAACACTTTCATTGTACAAAAAGAGAGCAAAGAACCTTTACATTATTAAAGAACATTTTCACTTCAGTCCAGCGAGTTAAAAACTCCCATAATGATCTCTAATCTCTGATAATATCGCGTGACGAAACAGCGTGTTTCAGCGATGACTCACCTGGACGCCTCTGATTGGTCTTTGCATTCATAAGCTCAACAGAATCGTATATTATTGGTTATAATGCGCAGTGCTTTAGAAAGGTGTGTGTCTCTGGCTCTGTGCCAGCCAGCGAACGCAGATTTGAATTTAACAGCTGGTGATGGTTTTCTTTTATACATAGTTCACAGGACAAACTGCGCATTTCAAAATTGTTTGGTGTAATATGATTCCAAATTGGGTGGGTGGGGGGGGCCTTATTGACAGGGGGCACTGTGTGTGTGTGTGTGTGTGTGTGCTGCGCGCCCGCATTCTTCACTCTGACAGCAGCGCTGCATGTGTCTGGCTCCTGTCGGTCCCTCATTACTGGCCCTGAGCTCAGAAACAATCGGCAGGTTTGGAACAATGTGCGCGTGCCCTCGAGCCGCGGCCTACACGCGCGCCGCGGATCCACACGAATAAATCAAACCGAGGTGAAGGTGTGTGAGACGCTGTTACCGGCTCAATGTATGGCTTCCTCAACACCAGCTCCACGCGTCTGTTAATTAGCACCCAAAGCTGTCCATAAAGAACGCCGCGCATCTGAGCGTCAGTCACACGCTCGAGTCTGATTAAAAGCTGCGAGTCTTCATATGTGCGCACAGGACTGCAGGATTTGGAACTTTCTGTTTCCAGATGGTGTGTTTCCATCGGCGTTCCAAGAGCGAAACACAAAGGTGTGCTGGGCTTTGGTCGCTACGGCTCCAACAATATTCATTAAGTCTCGTGTAATAACGGCAGCGAATGAAAAGCCTCGGAACAGATATTTTGATTAATAGATTCGGAGGCTTCCGACAGCACTTCAACGCATAGGATTCTATTTGCGGTTCTCTGCAGAGGAATGAGAGAAGAAGTGTGATAAAATGATAATTAGTGTTAATCTGATACCATTGCCTAGCAACAGACCATAGGCTGTAATAATGGAGTAATGGCTTCTATTTTTGGCCTCTCTGTCTTTCCAGCTCCTGCCGCCTATTTTTCTTTCACAAAGAGAGAGAGAGAGAGAGAGAGAGAGAGAGAGGAAGCTAATGGTCAGAACAGTCCTAATGGATCTGAGTTGAACAAACCGACCGCTAAAATATAAGACACGGTCCCACGTCGCTTATTCACGCGAGACCTCGAGCTCGTGCAAATTGCCTGTCAATGAATACAGGTGCACGGTGTTTCAAACGCTCCCCAGCGACGCCGTTCAGCGGCCCTTCTGTTCAACACACAACGCGTTTGATTTCCAATCTGTTCGAAGGCAGTTTCTGTGCAGCGAGGCTCGTCTGATCGCGTGTTGACATCAGCAACCATCACACTGAGATAAACTCACCAAACCACACCAAACTCCGCGTGTTATGAATCGAAAAATATCTTTGAAATGCACATTTGTTTAGATTGTAATAGTGTGTTTTACTGTACTCTTAATGACTGTTTGATTAAGAAAAACAACTATACATTTGCATAAAGAAACGATAGTAAAATAAGTCCGAAAGGGGGTTTTCAACTAGTATTGGTTCCCCAAAGAACCTTTAAGTGATCAGTTTTTAAGAGAACCATTTTTTTAGTGTGAAGAACATTTTAATATTCCAGAGAACCCTTTATTTTTATTTTTAAGAGTGCTGAAGCATGTAGCACCCCAGCTAACAGAACGTTCTGGCAGTGTTCTCTCAAGAACAAACGTTCTTCCAGCAGTGTTAACAGAACGTTTTTCAGAGTCATCTGCTCTTTAATAATGTTCAAACAAAAATATTATTCATACATAATTCATGGAATGTTTTATTTCCGAAACATTTTAGTCGGACGTTCATGTAACGTTTTTGGAACGTTACTATTTGTTTCAGAACATTCAGAGAACATTCAAAAGTAACGTCTGCAGAATAATGGAATGGAATGTTCCCTCAATGCTTGCATAACCAAGAAAACACTTTTAAGAACATTTTAAAAAGTGGACGTTCAGCGAACATTCAAAAATAACATTTTCATAATGTAACGGGAACGTTAGCAGAATGTTCTTAGCAGGGTTTTTGTTAGCTAAAACATGCCAGAAACAAATATGGGAACAATAATGTATGCTAATATTGAGCACAAAAACCAAAACAAAACAGCATCATCAGCTTTTTCAATTACCGATGCATCGAGCGAGTGTAAAACGCTGATGCATGTATGGAACGCTGCTGTGTTGTGTTGCCAGCGCACTGCAATTAAAGCCTCTCGAGTCCTCTAACGCTGCAGCACAATGTGCTGATGAATAAAAACGCTCCCAATTAAATCATAAATGACGAATCACGTTCATTAAGAGCGAGCACAAGCGCGCGCACCTTTGGTTTTTGACCCCTGCCCTCCTCTGACCCGCGCTTTCTGCGCTCGAGCTCTTCAGTCCCGCGCGCGCGTGCTTTGAGAGGCGTCGTGGGCGGACGCGCGTGGGCTTTTCAGCTCGATGCTGGTTTGATTCTCTCTGAGTGCCGATCGGGGAAAACGCGCTTCTGGGGTTCAGCGGATGACTTTCGCTCACAAACACGAGCGCGATCGCGTTCTGTTTCCTTCTCATCTGTCTGCGCGACGCTCCAGCAGTGAAGTTCATTACACCTCATTGCGCTCGGGGGGTGATTACCGGTTTTAATAACTCACAATTACTGTAAGGCTTCTTTTGTGCTGCCCACGTATATTAGGGAAGGGCCCGACTGCGCTCCTCAGATCTCCCGGCGGTGCGCGTGATATTTACGGGAAATCTCTGCGCTATCGATCTAATGGACTGCTGGTCTTTGAGGCTGAGAAAATGAGGCATGGATTGCTTTGGCCCCAAATGTCACTGCAAACAATTTAGAAGGATGCATGAGAGCGTGTGACTCTCCTCCATTGAGATCAGATCAGACGCGCTTATAACGCGTGCGCTGCTGCTGCTGCTGCTGCTGATGCTGATGTGTAGATTATATTTCAGCAGGTTAGAGATGCTTCACTTCGATTCGTGAAGGCTTTTGTTCCTCACAAAGAATCGCGGGTTGTGTGCTTCTAAAGACTTTCAGTGTAATTAACGGAGCTGCATATTCACTGTTAATGAGCAAATGCGTTTGTTAATGAGGAAAAAAGGCAATTTATAATGAAAGAAAGAAAAACAGCGCAAGAAGGCATCAAGTCGTGACTTTAAAATGGTTTAATTAAAGGTTGTGTTCTATCATACTCTCACTGTAGACGCAGCTATGAAGGCATCATTTTTTATTTTAATTGAACTGCTAAATGAAGACATTTCATCGTTTAAGGCATTATTACTGTGATCTTTCTCTGTGAAGCTGCTTTTCGAAACCAAGGTCCCAAAGTGCTTTATAAATAAAACTGTCTTTCTGCTCAGGGTTTCTGCAGATCTGATGGAGGTAAACACACCATAGGTCAATATGGACTCTAAATGTACGTGTTCTGTTATAAAATACAGCTTCATCTCTATTACTATTTCATTTATTTTAGAAACATAAAAATAGCTTAAGGCTTGAATATCTCAGTTCTATAATATGGAAACAACTTTTACTGTACATGCAAAAAGGTGCTGTTCTTCCTCAGTGTTTCTGTCTTGTTTTCCAGTGCAGATGTCTAAAGATTCTTAAATCAAGACACATTTACTGGAGAAGCACAACAACAGAAGAAGAAGTCATGTTTTCTGAGAAACTGATCAAAATGAAGTGAGTTTATGATTGAAACAGGAACAAATCTTTTTTCAGAAAAAACAACTTAATTCAAAGAAACAAGTTTTCATTCCCCATTGACAGATATTTGTTCTTCTTTTAATCATAAACACTTAATTTTGATAAATTTCCCAGAATTCATATCTTCATTTTGCACCTCCAGTAAATGTATCTTGATTTAAGGATGTTTAGTTTGGAAACAAGACAAGAATATTGAGGAACATATTCATAATTTTGCAGCATTTAATGCCATGACTTCATGAATTTAAGACGTTCTGCTCTGCTTTAAGAGCTTTTGAAGCCGAAACTTTAGCGAGGCAAATGAAGGCCTGAACCCAGTTTACTATGTGTCTTCAGTGTGTAGTATTTGTTTTCTGTTTGCATGACCTGCTACATTTGACAACACATTCTCAGTGAATACTGTATCCCACAATGCAGTGCGCTTCACTTCACCTTCTATTTCCATTGTGACCAATGAACCTGAAATAGAGTCAGTCTTGATTTTTAAACATGCAAAATGGGTGTTTTTGTCTTCCAAGATGAAAACTGGACACCACTCATATGCAGCTTGATTTGGTCATGTGACAGCTAACAAAAATGTGTTCTAATGTGTCTCACTAATGTTCGCATTAAGTTGAGAATCTTATTTCTGAACGTACAAAATGATGTGAACTAATGTTATGTGAACATTATGGGAACGTTACATTTGATTGTTCTCAGAATGTTCTAAACAAGTAGTAACATTCCAAAAATATTAGACGAACGTCTAACTAAAATGTTTAGTTGTTTTAAAGAATGTTTTTGTGCTAACGCTTTATTAATGGCCAGATAACTCTGAACAAATGTTCTCTTAACATCACGGGAATGTTGTTCATAGCTTTGAGAGAACCTTCTGAGAATGTGTCCTGTTTGTTTGCACTGTTCTGAAGTTTCACATTCTGTTTTTCTATTGTTTTTCTAACTGAACTAAACCAACCGCTGACTTTTTAAAGTACATTTATCTTCCAATTATACTGTTCTTTATTAGTATTTGTAAAAATTGAGGGCGATCATATACATTTCATATCTCCTTGACTACCTGTGCTAAAATTAAACATAACTGTAAGAAATCCAGAAGGAACATGAAGATCCTCAGTGAGTTTAATCAGATTGTAGATGTTTTAATCGAACGTGAATCGGCTGGATGAGCTTCTGTGGTGCTGTCAGCTGTCACACGCACACGTGTGTGTGTGTGTGTGTGTGTGTGTGTGTGTGTGTGTGTGTGTGTGTGTGTGAACACACACCGGCTCTGACTTCACCTGTCATCACCATCTGATGTGTGTGTGTATGTGTTCCATGAATAATTTTGTGTTACATGGTAAATTAGAGGCTCTGGAATTCTGCGTGAGTTTAATAACATCCTGTTGTGGCGAGAGGTTAACAATCGAACACGCAGCGTGGGATGTTATAAATATCAGCGCTTGGCCAGAAACATGCCGGATTTATTCTGACGTTTCCATGGCAGCCACAGACGGGTCAAACACTTGTGCAGAAACTCATCAGCAGTAACCAGAAGAACTAGTTTGATCGCTTGATTCCTTCTTTAGACGCGGTGGCTGTCTCAGAAAGTTCAGTGTGTTTCATTAACAAACTTTCTCCTCTTCATTTAGACTAATTGTGCGTCTGAGAATAATGAGGGTTTCTGCAGTGAGGCTCATTTCAGCAGAGAACTGAACCCGTCCAGACGTGAATGACTCCTCAGATCATGATGTTTGAAGAAAAGATGATCACCGAAGGAACCGAATCACATCTACAGGCCTGAAGATCTGATGAAATGATGAAACACTCACCATAGCAACTGCATAGCAACATCCGAGCAACTGCCCAGAATCCCTTAGCAACACGTTAGGAAGCACTCAGAAGAAGAGATGAGCTTCACATACGCAAACACAACTTACAATTAACTCTAGTTTCTGTGGGGCTTAAAGAGTCTTCATTCACCCTTCCACACATTAAGACCTTAAGAGATTTTAAATCAGAGCAGAAAGTCTTAAACTCATATATATACTGTATTTATTTATAGAGAGAGAGAGAGAATCAGTATGTTGTTGTTTTTCAGTACAAATATCTAAACATCCTTAAATCAAGATACATTTACTGGAGATGCAAAATTAAGATATAAAGTCTTGTTTTCTGAGAAACTGAACAAAATGAAGAGAGTTTATGCTTAAAACAAGAGCAAATATCTGTCAATGGGGAATGAAAACCTGTTTCTCTTTGAATTAAGCTGATTTTTCTGATCCCACTGACAGATATTTGTTTCTGTTTAATCATAAACTCACTTCATTTTGATCAGTTTCTCATAAAACATTATTTCTTCTGTTGTTGTGCTTCTCCAGTAAATGTGTCTTGATTTAAGAACCTTTACTGAGGAAGAGTGTGATCAGAAAGTATGGTAAAAGTTATTCATATATTCTAGTGTTTGGGATTTTTAAAAGTAATAAAAGAATAATAATAATAATTAATTAATTAATTAATTAATTAAATAATTAAATGAATAAAAAAGTATTGCAAATCTGTATGAAGTTGCATTTTCAAACTTTTAAAGTGTTGTTAATCCAATACATTCACATTTAGAAACCATACTGACATTGCGTTATTCAAATTATTCCTTAAATGTTTTTTTCTGTTAAATTTACCTTCATCAAACCAGCAGAAATCCCTTATTGTAGATCTAACATGAGTTCTTGTGTCTTTGATCACACTTGTTTTCTCCAAACTCGTGTCCTGTCGTCCCACGGCTCTTATATTGTTTGTACCTGCGGTGCTCTGAGTGTCAAACACACACACACACACACACACACACACACACACACACACACACACACACACACACACACACACACACACACTTGTCACTTCAGTCTGTCGTATGTGGCCTGTCAGCAGATTCAGACGCTGGACTCGTGTTTTTCTCCAGGCAGGACAGATTATTGGCATCATGAGTGCAGAGGAGGAAAAATGAGCACTGCATTCATCTGTGTGTGTGTCTCTATGTGTGTGTGTCTATATGTGTGTGAGAAAGTGAGTGTGTGTGTGTGTGTGTGTGTGTGTGTGTGTGTGTGTGTGTGTGTGTGTGTCTATATGTGTGTGAGAAAGTGAGTGTGTGTGTGTGTGTGTGTGTGTGTGTGTGTGTGTGTGTGTGTGATGCATGAGTAAGTGTGTGTGTCTCTATGTGTGTGTGTCTATATGTGTGTGAGAAAGTGAGAGTGTGTGTGTGTGTGTGTGTGTGTGTGTGTGTGATGCAGGAATATGTGTGTGTGCCGTCTCAATTGCGGTGTGTGTCCTTTGGGATGTTTTTGGTTGTTCATGTTGTTCTGAGTTTGTCACACAGCAGTAGGCTTGTTATGATGTAATAAATCAGAACCAGTGTTATTTTCATACCATTGAGAAACTACAATGAAAAAAAAAAACTGATGGCAAGATGGCAAGTAAAGGCCGGTTTAGACCAAGGACGATAACTATAAAAATAACGATAAAGATATAGTTCTAAAAATCTTTCTCAATATTAAAGAATAGCAAAGTCCACACCACAACTATAACGATAAAGACGAAGAGAAACAATATCGTTGGAATCACTTTCAGAAAAAAAATTTCCAACTAAGGAACAGTAAAAATATCGGGTGTATCTGTGGGGTCAGAGGTGACGCGTGTGTTTTCAGGTGTATCTGTGGGGTCAGAGGTGATGTGTGCATCTGTCTGCAGATGTGTGATCCGTGCTGCATGTGCCGCTGCTGCTCTCTGGCCCCAGACGCCCAGCGCTCCTCTGAAAGCACAGATGAGAGATGCTCGGTTCCTGCTGACGCAGCATCCTTCCGTCCGTATGCAGCGCCTCCAGGTGAGACCACGGTCAGCATATGCTGTTGAAGACAATCCACACAAGACTTCTGCTTAATAATAGAGAATGTTGGGCATAAGCAGAAAAACGGCAAAGGAAAAGAAAAACCACCTGAGAAATAACAAAAGTTGTGCGATGGGCTTATGAAGTTGCTGTAAGAAGGAATTCAGCATTATTCTGTGTTACAGTACGTCACCGTGAGTAAGTTTCTTCCATTATAGACCGTACCATGATTATATATGAGAGGTCAGCACAGGTTGCTCATTAATGTACTTTCAAATGATTCAGCTTGTGATGAAATGGTATAATTTGTGTTCCATTAGGGATTCACACATTTTTTATTTTAATTTTTTGTCATCTGAACCCATCTTTTTGCATGTTCCATGTTCTCAGCTCTCTAATGTAAATGAATTTTTTATGATTTAATTATTAGATTTTCATCCACTCATGAGTTTGGGAAACTCTGTGTCTCTGAATTTTAAGAAGTTTTGATTCTGAGGTTTTTATGCATTTTTTTTTAAAGAAAATTCAGAAACTGTGTGTCAAAATCAAAAGACACTTTACTGTAAGCCTCTATATGTTTATATTAGTCAACACAAGTGAATATTAACAAATCACATTAACTGAGGTTTATGAAGCTTTAGTGTAAGCTCAGATACTGTGAACAAGCTGAAGCTGAATGTGTTTATCACAGACTCAGAGATTATAATGTGGACATGAAATACTCAAGGCTACATTTCACTTCATTCTGTTTGACTAATAAATATAAACAATTAATTTTGAGGCTCTGAAAAAAAAATCCAGATACAGTAAATATTAATGTGGAATTCATAATTCAGATTAAATTATTCAATGATCTTATAACACAAATGATTTATTTACAGCTCTGAAAGATGCTGTAAATTGTATATTTTCACCACTGTTTAAAGTCTGGATCGTTCACTCAAAAATCATTATGTCATCATTTAATCTCGCTCCAAACCTGTTTGACTTTATTTCTTTCACCTGTGAACATACAAGAAGACATTTAGAAAAATTGGTCCATGTAATGAAAGTCAATGGGGTCCAATATTGTTTGGTTCCCAACATTCTACAAAATCTTTATTTACAGTACATAAGAGATCACACAGATTTCGCAGATAACAAAAATATGCTTTAAGAATGTTTTTCTAGCATTCCAATTAAGTTATTAAAATGTTATTTCTAAATGATCTCTGAACGTTCAAGCATCCAGATTTTTAAACATTTAAAAATGTTTTTCTTGGTTATACGAAGGTTAAAGGTAGTGCAGGTGATTTCAGAGAGGCTAGTGACAGCAAGCAAACTCTGAAAGCATAAGATCCCACCCTCTCTGCAAATCAGTCTCCAAAGCCACGCCTCCTCCGAAACACATGACCACACACACGAACAGAAGAATCTGTCAATCAAAAACTCAGTAGCCAATGAGAACACACCACTGCTAGCTCCGCCCACAGGACAGAATTGTGCCAGAAGGCCAACCCAGAACCTCAGAAGCGTAAATGAAAACTCTGGAAGCAAATTTGTGAAAGAAAGAGGAGAAAACATGCAGTATATTAAAAACGTATTTATATAAACGTATTGTGTATTTTTCCAGTTTCAAAGACATTTTCAATTTATATTTTCGTAAGTTTATTGAAAATTAACGTTCATTTTTATTGGCAAAAAAATAATTCCATAAAAGAACAAGTAACCTATGTTCTATTAACATTAATTGAATGGTTTTTAGTTGTTGTTGTTTTCTTTCAGTCAGTGTTTGTGTCTTCAGAACCTGTTTTTGTCGCATGCTGAATTGTGGGAATAAACGAGTGTTCAGTGTTCTCACTTTATAAAACTGAACATCAGCTAATTAGGTATACAGCACTGAACATGCATCGTCTTTATGCTTTAATAACTCCATAAACAGCATATCGCATTGTCTTAATGTGATGCGCAAGAGCTGGATAGTTTACTTCCATATATCTCAACAATCAAAAAGCCGCTTTGAGATAATGGCGTGTAGCATTTTAATCGGTGGCGGGGTTAATTAAATGACAGCGAGAGAAAGTCTGTGTCAAGAATCGCACTCAAAACCACGTCACAGAGTAAATGTCAGCGCGATACTTCACACACTCATTAATGAAAATCACTGGCTCCTCCAGCTCCGCTCAAAGCAAACACACCATCACATCTTTGTGAAAGTGTGTTTAATCACAGCAGCTGCGGAATATGATGTTGTGTGTGTGATTGAAGAGCAAATACTGGAAGCTCGAGCTGCATATTTAGCCGCCTCGATGGAGGTCAACATACTTTAGCTGTTAAATCCAGACGCTTTAGCCTCTCAAAATGAAAGTTATAGGCCTACTCTTGGAGAAAAGAACAAAAATATCCTATCGGTTTCTGGGCACTTCAGAAGCTGCTCCATATAAAACAAGCTGCCACGTGCAGGACTTTATTGCTGGCGTTATTAAACCGTGATCGCGTACATCAATCAAAGTAGAAGGTTCTGAATGGCAAATGAATGATGAGCATTATGATTGATTGAACATCATCGTGGGAGGGAAGAAACGACAGGCATCCAGCGCGCCACCATTAATCGGTTTGGACGGCGAACAGATTTCACAAGCAAGCGCTGTTTAACGGACTCGAGGCCCTCAGCAAAGGCCTCTGCCATTAACACAACACAAACAACAGCAGGACGAAACACTGACAGCTGACTGACAGCCAACGCTAGCTTCATTCTTGTTCTCTTTCACAGACAGGGACATGAGTTCAGTTTGCATGAGAGTATTTTCATCATTTAGACAGTTTTGACAGTAGCTATGTTTCCATCTTGTTTTTAAGCACATTTTGAAGTATCGCATCAGAAACGAGTGATGGAAAAGCCAAATAATAAAAAAAACAATCCCTTCATTTGCAAAGAAGTTTTTACGCTTGATTGAGGTGGCTTTTGACTTGTGCGAAAAAGGGTTGTGAATAATGGGAGATAGAAATGCATTTTGCGAATAAATTCCTCCATGAGTATCAAAAAAGTAACGGGACGGCATAACCTGACTAACCAGCGGACCGATCTCGTTGCACAGCATCTGAAATGTTGTTATTGTCATTCTGAAATGCCTGGACAAAGTCTGTCGGCAAAGTATTTCTGTAGAATCGCCTCCCAGAACTGTCTCACCCGATTGCGTTCCTGAAAGCAATGAGTGCATTTCATCAGGAAGATACAATTTTGTTCTCTTTGACTTGTTGATGGAAACTGAGTTTATTCGCAAATGTATTATGTGATATTCCAATTCTGTGAATAAGTTTTGCATTTCCATTACCCTTCAAATTGAAATTGCAAATTGAAAATACACTCAATTCTGCAAAAATGCATGAAATGGTTTTTCAGGCAATTTGAAAAGAAATATTGCAAACTGCAATGGAAACGTTTTTTATTTTTTTTTATTTTGCATTTACAAGTCACCTGGTGTACATAAAAGTCACATGATCATTCTTTAATGTACTATAACCTCCAAGAAACACTTCATACATGGCCACTCTCAAGTATAATGGGCTTTCCTTGCCATTAATGCTTGGATAAGCCCTTATTTACACTGCACATTATGCGAATGTTAAGGAAACATTCCAATTTATCATTCTGCAAACCTAATGTTGTGATTGAATGTTTTTTTTTTTTTTTTTTTTCAAAAGTTCTGAAACAAGTAATAACATATAAAAAAATTTCCACTGAAATGTTTCAAAAACGTTCCATGACCAATGTAGAAATACGTTTTGAGAATGTTATTAAAGATGGGATAACGGAACAGATGTTCATTATTGTTACTGGTAGAACATTTGTTCATAACTTTGAGAGAATCTTGCCAGAACGTTCTGAGAATGTTCTCTGTGCACTGGACAGTCATTAGCTCATATTTCACAGAACTAACTGCACTCAGTCTAATCAAAACTTTTTTCTTGTCTGTGTTTTTGATCAGATGACAGCAGTGGATGTGAACATCCGTCGGCCTGTTTCTCATTCTGACCGCAAGGTGCAAATCAGAGCTCAAGCTTTTATTGGCTAGGTTGTAATATCATTCTAATCGTTGAGACTGACTGTATTTGTGTCTTTACATTGGCTCCACAACAACAGCAGCAGCATTGTGATAAAACAGGTCTCTCTGGCTCTGTGCTCGAGGCGCTTGAGTAATGCGATGCTCGCCAGCGGTCTTCCCTTTTTAATTGCTCTGATTTCTTCTCCCGGTCAGACCCAGAGCACACAATAGAGTCTCAGGCCGACGACGGCAGCCTCTCGGCACATTAATCATGTCTGTCTGCGGCAGCCGTGCAGACGAACGCATCTGGGATTGCGTTGCTTGACAACAGAGCGCAGGACTTCCAAATGTTATCGCACCAACACACGGACGATCCTGTCTGCTGACACCAACCTCTCCAGCTCAGGCTCCCGCCAGCTGCAAATTATAAACTATTGGTTCAGCAGAAGCCTTTCGTGTGGTTTTTCATAAGGGCTAATCGAACAGTGAGACGCTGCTGCTGGTGGAGGTGATCATGGATGGAAAAGCTACAATTATTGTCAGTGATGGGGATCTGTGTTGAGGGAGGGTTTGTGCTCATTTAATATTTGTGAATTAATTAAGGGCAGGATGAGTGCTGGCTGTACACCAACTGCTATTTTACCCAGAATGTTGGCAGAAATCCGTAATGAAGGTGACTTCAGCAGCACAATTTGAAAGTGAGCTTGAGTTACAGTAGCCTATTCAATATAAATGAGGGGAAATTCAGTATTCACAATCATATAGTGTGGGAGTTGTGAAGTCGTAAGTCAAGTCATTTAGTTGAAGCAAGATTTTAATATTCATGCAATTGGCAGGAGCTTTTATTTCATTGTATTCAATGTACACATTTGATCAGGTCATGCATTCCCTGTGAATCTAACCCATGACCTTATGTTGCAAGCGCCATGATCTACTGATTAAGCCACAGGAAGGCTACAAAAACATTCAGCAATAATTTTGAACTGTCAGGGAGAGACTATGTGGCTTTCTCAGTTTGAGTAAATGCACTTAGGCTTCAGAGTATTTATTTTTCTCCACATTAATTTCACATATGTACAAACATGTGGTCTTATCTTCTCTGAAAGAATGGAAGTGAAGTGTGACAACATACCCCAAAATCCCATCTGATCTAAACTGACTAAATATTTTGTCAAAGACAATTATTGACTTTATATAACAATAGAATTTTTTTAGCAATTAAAAATAAACTCATTTTGGAGTTTGACAATGAACATAGCAAAACAGAGCTATGCAGCATAAAAAACACTTTCAGAAAAACAGCTGATTTTTAATAATAAATACTAAAACTGAGATGAAAACATTAACTTAATAATGTCTGGAAGTCTTTAAACCATGTGTTTAACAATGAGCCCTGTGTTTGTGCCCCACTCTTTTCTACTTCTACAAAACGATCGATAAAGAATGCGTATCAAGAGTATTTTCGTCAATTTACAAATGTACTGTAAATTTAATTGCTATATATTCTATCATAATTGTACAATACAATCGTATTTTGTTAGATTCAACAAACTGACAGTTAGTAGAGATGCTGTATCCATCGCGTCTGACATGTTTTCTCACTGACCTGCTGCTAACTGGGAAACTCTGACAGTGTTGCAGGAAGAATTACATAAACTTGTTAAATCCTCTAAACCAGCAACATGTATGTTAGATCCTATACCATCTAAGCTACTAAAAGACGTCCTTCCAAAAGTTCATTAATTCATCAGTGTCGTTAGGATATGTCCCAAAATCCTTCAAACTTGCTGTTATTAAGCTTCTTATAAAAAACACACACAAATTGATCCTGGAGAATTAGTTAATTACAAACGATCTCAAATCTTCCTTTTCTGTCAAAAAATACTTGAAAAGGCAGTATCCTCTCAGCTATGTTCCTTCTTAGACAGAAATTGTATTTTTGAGGATTTCCAGTCAGGATTTAGACCGTATCATAGTACTGAGACTGCTCTCCTTAGAGTTACAAATGACCTGCTCTTATCATCTGATCGTATCTCTCTGTTAGTGCTACGGGATCTTAGTGCTGCGTTCGACACTATTGACCACAACATTCTTTTGAATAGACTAGAAAATTATGTTGGCATTAATGGAATTACATTTTCATGGTTCAACTCTTACTTATCTGGCCATCAACAAATTTGTAGCAGTGAATGAGGAGATATCATATCAGTCACAAGTACATTATGGAGTGCCACAAGGCTCAGTACTAGGACCGCTGCTTTTCACACTTTACATTTTACCCTTGGGAGATATCATCAGGAAACATGGTGTTAGCATTCGCTGTTATGCTGATGATACTCAGCTCTATATTTCTTCACAGCCCAACAAAAAAACAAATTCACAAAACTAATAGAATGCATAGTTGATAAAAAAGTGGATGACTAGTAATTTCCTACTGCTAAATTCTGAAAAAACAGAGGTATTAATTATTGGACAAAAAACCTCTGCATGTAATAACCTAGAACACCGTCTAAGACTTGATGGCTGTGCTATCAATTCTTCATCATCAGTTAGATTTTTTTTTTTTCCATTTCTGTCACCAATGGAGTTTTGGTTCCTTGCCACTGTTGCCTTTGGCTTGCTTAGTTGGGGACACAATTTCTGGCAACATTGTTGACTTGACTGCACAGATACTTTTGGAAGAGAACTGAACTGAGCTGGTCGATGACATCACTGAATCATCGATGAACTGTCTTTAGCTGATAAACTGACTGTTTTCTATCGTCCTCTTGCACACGTTTTTCCTGTTTGACACTGTAAAGCTGCTTTAATACAATCTGTTATGTATAAAGCACTATATAAATAACTTGTTGCTAAGTCTGCAGTTTTTTCTGCAGAATTGGGCTATTTTTATACTGCTGCCTCAAGTTGAAGTAAAATCCCTCCCAAGGTGGAACCCTCTGGAAGGAAGCTTTGACCCCCGGAACATGATTTTGGAGCGATTTTGGTGCAATTTTGCCATTTTTCTACTGCAGTAGTCTGTGTTACTTGCCCACCACAGCACTGCCCCACTGTTGTTTTGCATTTTTATAGAAATAAAAATCATGTAGTTGAGCTGAAAATCGCATGCTTCTCTAAACTGAAAGCGTCTGCTCTGCTCCATACATGAGCTACGGGAGATTGGACTGATCACGGGTCGAGAGTGAAGAGAGATGACTGACAGAGCATGCTGGAGGATTTGCTGCTCAACAGATCCTGAGCTCATTGACAAATATCTGAAAATATCTGAAAAACTCAAAATTACCAAAGCTGCTGTCCAGATTGTAATTGTAATGCATCAGAGAAGAGCAACCGGTGAAAGCCGCTGCTTCAACACGCATCAGGTGACGAATCGTTCGACGCATCCGATAAACAAACGATTTGACACGGGATGATTTCTGTCAGATAGCATTATGAACTCATTCTGACATCTTTACGTGAGCTGTGACAATTCATTAGCCCCGTAACAAAGATGGCCAGCCATTCAGCGCTAACATCCAGCTAGCGACTCAGGCTAATTATCTGCCTTAATTGCTGGTGACCCTGCAGCGGTGCGTGTTTGAGAAGTCGGCATACAGCCAGAGCCTATTGATATTCACCTGCTGATGCGTTTGAGTTTGTGCTTGATTCATAATTATGGCTCTGTGGGTCTTTGTGCTGCGTTTGGCCTTCACAGACACACACTAGCATTATTCTTAGCTGCACGTCTCCCTCAGAACGCAGCTGTGTGCGCACTCCCGTCCTCATTATTCTACTTTATTATCAGTTCAGTAGTGTTGAACCTGTGGAGAGGCTGAGCCGCGCACCCGTGTTCACTTGCTTCTGAACAGAATATTAGCCATTTACAGCTAACAAAAACATAAAACATGTTCTTAGAATGTTTTGTTAATGTTCCCATTAACTTACTTGCATCAGAAAGGTTACTTCTGAATTTTCTCTGAAGATTTAAAATGTTCGAATTTTTTTTTCTTGGTTACTTTTGATGTTAGTTCAGAATGTTTTCTGAATACTTTGATACAAGTAGTTAATTTTTTTTTTAAAAATTTTAAATGTCCCATTAAAATATTTAAGAAATGAAACATTCCATGAATGGTGTATAAAGATTTCTGTATTGTAAGAACATTTTGGTAACGTTCCCATTAAGTTTATTTCTTATTCTCTAAAAGTCCAAAAATTCCAGTTTTGAAAAGTTTAAAAAATGTTTTTTCTTGGTTATATGAACGCTAATGGAACATTATGGGAATATTATTTTTAAATGTTTTCTGGATGTTTTGAAACAAGTAGTAACATTTAAAAGAGAACTAATATGTTCAATGAGCGATATATAAGTTATGTTTTTGTGATAACATTTTGAGAACATTATCATTTCAGAATATTTCATTTAGTTATGAAAACCTTATTTTTCAATGTTCTCTGAAAGCTCACTCAATCATTTATTTAATTTTTTTTTTTTTTTTTTTTTTTTTTTTTTTTTTTGCAAGTTTTCTTGATGATTTTCTTGGTTGTATGAATGTTAAGGGAACATGCAAACATTATGGAAACATATTGACAATTTTCTAAACAAGTAGTAGGATTTAAAAAAACTAAAACGTTTCAGAAATTAAGTGTTCCATGAAAGATGTATAAATTATTGTCTTAACGTCTGGAGAATGTTATGAAAGATCAGATAACTGAATAAATGTTCTATTAATGTTGCTGAAAGGACGTTCTGAGAATGTTCCTCGTTAGCTGTCTGTCAGTTTTTGCTTTTCCTCAGTGAAGTATCTTAACCACTCCGCATCTAATCCAGAGCACATCTAAAACATATTATATATCAAAAGACATGTTTATATTATATTTTTATATATGTTAATGTGTTTATGTGTCATGTAAAGATATAATGAGGCTGTTGTGAGAGTGAAAGTATAGATGTGGCTCTTTTCGGTAGAGACCTGCGCGGGACAGATTTTTCAGTCCCGCTCCCGCAGAAATATATCTTATCTGGTCCCGCTCCCGCCCGCGACACTCATGTTTTGTCCCGCTCCCGCCCGAAAAAGCCCTCATAAAAGTAATCTATATAGATTGTTTTCAGTACATCTAACGAATTTACATGAAATGGTTCTGTAACATCTCCTAAGCTCCACAACATCCCAGCATAAATGCTCCCGATAAAATATTTGTTATTTAGGCTAAGCACCAACATTCACAATCACACACCACTGTTATTTTTAACAGAAAAGCAAGCATGGGCTGCTGCGTGCATGGTTTGTCATGGAAGAATGCGAGCGCGCTTCCTTTATTATTACTAAAAGATGACATCTCAGTTATTCGCGATCTCATAAAGCTCTGTTATAACACAGTAAATATATGCACAATGAATCTTTCACACTGTCTACACATTGTGTGTTAAAATGAGAGATTCGTGAGCACGCAATTTCAGCACTGCGGTGAGTAGATTCAAACTTAATCACCTCTGATTGGCCGCTGCGTTCCAGAAATCAACAGCTGAGTCTGTGATTGGCTACATTGCGCAACCCTTTAAACACGTGTTATAAATAGAAACTGTGCCTAGCTTGCCCATGTCAATCATTTTAATGTTAATTAAGTCCCGCCTATCATTTTATTCTCCCGCATCCCGCACACACGAGTCTCTTCCCGCCCGCACCCGCACTCGCCCATCAAGAGTTGTCCCGCGCCGCACCCTGCTGTGTTGGGTCCCACGGGTCCCGCGGTACTCCCGCGGGAGTGCAGGTCTCTACTTTTCGGTTTCTCAGATTCAATTCATGTATTGTATCGACTTTCTCAAATGTTTCTCCTAAAAATAGACCCAGATGAGTCAATAGTTGTGGTTCAGTATATATAGAGCGGGTCAGGGTGGATCGGGTCACCGTGAGCCCACACGGGTCAGTCTCTCTCTGATTGTATATAAAGAAGCCGACAGTCCATTAATGACAGTAACGCCGTCGCTCTGCTGCAGTGTTGGAGAGTAACTCACTAAAGCCAGAGGTCTGATTCATTTCAGTGAACCATTCGTTTGTACAGTCCATTTAAATGAACCAGTTGAAAAACATCAGAATGATCATCACTTGATGTGTTTCTGGAACTCCCTGTGTGACTTTATTAAAGGGACGTGGTGATGGTAAAACCTGAGGTTTAATGCTTGATGATTGATTAAATGAATGATTATGTATATTTCAGTGCTTGTGCGTTCTCTCACAAAACTTTTCTTTTCTCCCCAGAAACTTTTGCAAGAGAATGCAAACATTTTGCAAGCGAACACTACATCCTCCAAATATAATTTTTCCTCTCATTTCATATTTTTCCATGGGATCATCAGGGGCTCCTTACATTTTACATTCTACCTCACTTTTTTTCATTTTTTTTTTTGGCAGAAAAATGAATAATTGATGCTAAAGGCATTTTTAGTCTATTTTTATTCAATTTATTTCATTTTTCTAGTTTTTAATTTATTTTTAATGATGTGTCATTACTTCTATTAGTGTAATGATAAATACTTCTCTTTTTAATAATGGTGTATTATCTGACAATTGTCTTATTTAAGAAATGTTGCCTCCTTGCATGGCTTTAGTGTAGTTAGCTGCTTTCTAAGGGGGACAAATAAATAAAAAAATACTCCAAAATAAAAATTTGGAAAAGATTCCAAAGGTGTTTTTTTTTGTTGTTGTTGTTGTTGTTTTTTTAACAGATTTGGTTCCCCAAAGAACCTTTCAGTGGGCAGTTAATAAAAGAACTACTTTAATTAGTGTGAAGAACATCTAAAGGACTTTTTCCACATTAAAGAACCTTTAATGCAATGGAAAGGTTCTATGGATGTTAAAGGTTTTCAATTCCAATGAAGAACCTTCACTTGACTGTAGATCTGAGTAGCTTCTGCACATTTCCAGTGGCATTTACAGCGCTGGACTGATCCCTTCACATGACTTTGCATACGTCCACATCTGTGGAGTCTGTATGTGTGAGTAGATATATCCTGCAGTGATTACACGTGTGTAAAGAGGGCAGCAGGAGCAGGAATCCACAAATCCTTCCTCTCATTTCCACCGCTGGAGCGAGTCTGCGTCTCAGTCCTGAATGAAATCTGACATAAGCGCTCAGGTCAGTGTGAAGACAACCCCCCCGAGGCACAGAGATCCAGCAGCTCGGCCAAATGAATATGAATGGCGCAGGTCAACTGCCCAGTAAAATAAGGCTGCAGGGGAGCAATAAACGAGGGATTTTTTTGCGGGATGAATAATACAGGGAAAAGCCATCTGGGGCAAAGCGATGGGACCTAGATTGCTCCATTATGAAGCTCTAAAGCTGTGCTGAATGTGAGTGAGCTCAAGCTGCCCTCCCAATTTCAGCAGGACACAAGCGGCGGCCTCCTCCCTCAAAGTCCTGCCGATCAATTTACAGATAAATAACCTGTCTGGAGGGGAGCGTCTGCATCTCCGCTCACACAGTCGAGCCTCCAGAGCTGATCATATATCAGAGCTGAAAGTCCCGGGATCATCTCGACGTGGGAGCTGTCGCTGTCATCGGAGGATCAGGGGGAATAACGCCGCACCCGTGGCCGTCTGGACCGGCTCGTAAAGCCTGGCTGACCGGTGTGTCCCGGTGAGATAAGCCCAGCGCTGTCACGTCCTGCTGATGGCTGTATTGTCCTGCTTTCTTCAGCGGCTGCAGTTCAAGCGGTTGAATGCAAGACAATACCACAATTATAATTCTGGTGCTGGCGCGCTCTGTAGAGGATCGAGCAGGCCGTGACACGAGGAAAACATCCTCACACGGGACTTACTGACACTGAATCATTCACAGCTTTTACATTTTCAGACTGTTTGACTAAAGAAACACCATGCACTGGTGATTTCAGCACCTCTGAATACATTTTCTTGCCTTAAATTCATGTTGAAACACAAGTGCAGGGGATTAAATGCTGCTTTCTTATAACAAGGGTGTAGGAAAACATATTTTGATGGAAACATTATTTTGCACTGGTTCCAAAAGGAAGTTTTCAGTGCAGTGCCATAGAAGAACCATTTCTGGTTCCCCAAAGAACCTTTCAGTCATCAGTTCTTAAAATAACTATTTTTTATTAATCTGAAGAACCTTTTACCACTATAAAGAACATCATGGATGTTAAAGGTTCTTCGTGGAGCCCCCGATGGCAATAAATACCAGTAATGCTGTGCAGTGAACAGCTTTCGCTACTCTGTTTTATATTTTAATGAACAGCAACACTGGTCAGCAATGGGTGTTTTTACTGGTGCTTTGTGAATAAATTTGACCTTGACATTACTGGAACACTGGACTGACCAGTCATACACATTTCTGTTTATAATATATATTTCTTTATGTGCTCACGACTGTTGGGTTACACCTGACATCAAAGTCAAATTTGTTGTTGCATAGTAATGGATAAATCAACCTTTCTTCAGGAAACATCAGTGACAGGACTAAAAACACAACAGTAGATATGGACAATAAATACAGAAGGTAAAACTGACAGTTCTGTTGTGTTGGGATCAGTTTAACCAACACTCGATTCTCAAACTGCTCTAAATACTGGTGAAACTGTTTATTTCTTCTTGAAATTTGGTGAATATTTCTCATTTTGGGTCATGTGTTTTGGAAAGGCTGTACAAAGACTTTTGTGTTGGGGTCATATAGACTATGGACCCCTGTAGGTTTCTATGTGATTTGCAAAAGTCAACACTTTGAAAAACACTAAAGAATCAGATTTAAAAAAAAAAAAAAAAAAAGACAATCTTTAGCTTGTCAAACACTAAAATATGAAATACACAATAACTTCTGAAATGTAAGGCTCAAAGTTTACTGTAAATCATCCAAGGAAGAGTCACTGTTTCTTCACCGAGTTGAGTTTCACAGTCACAAAAATCTGTCCGAATTAGTTTTTGGTTGTTAGTTTTTTGGATCTCAATCAGCACTGAACAGAAGTGTGAGAAACTCATCATTACATTTCTCTCATATTTTATATTTGTAGTCTCTGGCAAGCTAGAGGTCTTCTGTTTAAACTTGTATCTTTAGTGTGGTCATTTCTGCCAAATTGCATGGAAACCATTGTGGGTCAATTTGAGCCCCGACACAGAAACCGAAGCCAGTTTTTGAACACAGCAGAATATAAGTTGGTGATATATAGAAAGTGGGATATGACTGATTAGATCAGATTCATAAACGATAAAGCACAGCAGACAGAGTGTCCCTCAGCTGATAACTGTGTTCGTGTGATTGGGTTTAATGGGAGCTGCTGTTCTCTTTAATAGCCGATACTCTGGAAATCCACTGAAGTGTTGCTGTCTGAACTGAATATTCAAGTGGAAGCAACACTGCTGTTTGATCTCGGTTTTAAATTCAGCTACATTTTCTGAATTTGCTGTTCCAAATTAAGAGCAGACCCACACACAAATAATCAGCAAATACACAAATCAATAGATATTTCGAGCTCCGTTTAAGTATCCGTCGTGTGTGTGTGTGTGTCACTACTTTGGAGGGTATTTACATAATTTCATTCCTGCACTCCCCCATAACCTGAGTGTGAGCCAGTATCCATTTGTTAAAAGCGCTGCCCACACATGCACTGGATGGGCTCGTCACCGGCCTCCCACACAGCGTTATATAAAACTACCAGCGTCTCTTCACAGGAGCACGCGCGTCAGCAAGAGACTTCTCAAAGGGACCAGTCAATTTAGAGAGAAGCAGAGGCTGCCTTCACTGAATTACAGCTTTCTTTGCTGTGCCTGCCGAGGGACAAAAGGAGGAGGTCGCGGGGTCATCTGGAAGTGCTCTCCGCTGCGGTCGGGTCCGAACTGTGTCCTGCTGCTGGATCCGCTGAAATGGATTGGGTGCACCTCGACGGACTGCAGTTCTGAGCTGAAGATCCTCCTGTGAATGGAGCAGATGGACGGAGGACAAAATAATCAGTGACTAAGTTGCTCAGATATCTTTTTCAGAGGGTCTCAGGGCTTGATCTGGAGCAACAGTGAGCGAAACACACCGGCCCTGGTCATTAATTAGCTTATGTGCCTTATTAATGAGTCAGCTGACGATTAAATGATGGAAGTTTTCAATTCAAATGCAGATTAATATATTTAAACATATTGACTCAAAGCACTGATAATATGGCTTCAGCCTATCAAAAACAAAGCATCTGGTTAATAATAATCATTTTATTCTAAATGAAGCTGTGATAGCCAGAGCCAACAATATCATAATTAGTTTTTAATAATTAATAACATTATTTTCTGTAGACGAAGGATGAATTTAGATGGTTTTATGTGCATTCTTAAAATCCATTTGGATAAAATGCATACATATAAATGTGAATTATGAAAGTTACATTACAGGCAAAACATATTAGGCTAGTGTTTTTCAGATTTGGGTTCTTATAACATGTTCAACATGTTTCGTTATATAACACACATATAGGTGTTCATTTTATTTGCACTTTATTTATTTGCATCTTTATTTCAATTCCAACCCAAAAATAGTTTTTTTCTCTTACAAACACCAAGGTTTATAGTTTTATTCCTGTCTATAGTCTTAAGGTTTGTTCACACGGATTTATACAACGTTTCACTCCTAAAAACATGGTGAAATGTGTTCAACAAATCTGAAAATATTTCAACAAAATCAAACAAGAATTTCGAATCTTGGTTCGGATTTCTGTTCTGCACTGTGTAAATGAATGCATATTTAATTAGATAATGCCTCGTTTGTAATATTCGACAAGGTGGCCAAATCGTACGAATTCATAGGATTTGTGAAAAATCGCACATATTGTATTTTATTACGAGATGGTGAATTCGTGCGAAGGATCACATCTAACCCCGCCCCCAAACTCACCGTCACAGAAACAATCGGCCACCTCGTAAAATACGTTACATTCAGCAATCAGAAACCTCTTTTTATGTGGTACTTAAGGAATTAGATAATTATTTAAGCATTAAGGAGAGTACAAACAGAAAATCTGTAAAAACGGTGGTTTTGTTTAGTATATTTAATATACTGTGAAATAGCAAGGCCTTTCTTTATTTGTTTTATTTGATTTATTTTTATTTATTTACATATACAATAGCCTACGTGCATAGGTAAAAGAAAATTTTTGTTGTTGTTTTTTTTTGTACACCCTCGGCACTTTTGTTATGTATTTGTTGTTTGCGCATCAATAAGAGAAAAAACAAACAAACACGAGCACACGAAACTGCGCTCAGGTGCGTCTCCTGCTGTATTTATAGAGCTCTTGTCTTTAGCACCCGCCTCTCAGGTCGACGCTGTGAAGCGATTGGCTCGCGATCGCAAATAGCTTGCTGTGATTGGCCCAACCGAGCTGTCCATCAAAGCGGTCCACGCAGCTCTCTTCAGCGGTCGCTCTCTCAGCGCGAACACAAACGTTTCCTCACTAAATGACAACAAACACTCCCAAAATATAAGCGCTACCGTCCACAAACGACACAGTGTAACGGAACCGGTAAGAATATGTCTGTACTTGTTTTTGCTGTCATGTTGAGATGATGACACGAGCGGCTAGTTAGCGCGTCTGCTAACGCGGTAGCAGGATTAGCTGGTTAGTCCTCAGACAGCTGGTTTAAACACACTAGCTGTCTGTACTAGTGCAGTATGTAGTCAGAATAGCTGGTGTTTTGGTTCCACAGCCTCTGTGATAAATGCTCTTTATCTTGTCTTGTCTTTCACGGAGTCCGGCGCCGGTTCTCTGACTGAGCTCCTCAGATGAGGCCTAGACGACCGACACGCCTCAGAAACACAGCGAGTTTGGATCTTTAACGATCTGAATCAACAGACTTCACTTTGAGATCGCATGTCGTCCTCACGAAGGTTTATCACAGCCGCGGTGAAAGATGTGTGTGATTACTGACAGTCCGCTAGCAGCAGAGCTAGCATGCTAAGTGTGGTCAGTCAGAGATGAGCACTGAGCAGTGTACACGAGGTCTGTTCATAAACAGCTGATTGTTGGCAGTGTGTGTTCATACGGTCATGTATGACACATGTATGTAATGGAGAGCTGTCACAGGTGCAAGTTTGTAAAGTTTCAGCCTCTTTGTAAATGTACAGTATTCGAGTACAGTTGAGAGAGTGCACAAAGTGTGCAAATCAGACGTTCACTGATCATATTGATAAAAAAAATCATGGTTTTTTAAAACATTTCTGATAAGAGCAACTTCACAATTTGCATCTTTAACCCTGTAAATCCTGAAATATGAAATAAAAGTCCAAAAATAGCTGTTTTTGAAACTGTTTATTGGGACTTTAGACTAAATATAAAAGAAAATTTAATAAAAACTTGTATGTGTTTTTTGTTGAGTATCACATTCATCAGGCTTTTATGACTCATATGAGAATATGAAGCTCAGTATTATTCAAACTGAGCAAAAATATGAATTTGCTGCAGATGCTGATATTTATGTTTGTGATGTAAATCAGTGAGATCTTTCTAACAGTAGACCAGATACTGATATAAACTGATCTAAATATGAGTCTGTGCTCTATATCTGCAGTAATGTGTCTCAGTGAGATGAGATGTAAATGATCCAAACATATAATGCAGTGATTGAGAGATGAAGAAATAAAGGCTCCTCAGAAGATGTGAGATGTTCTGGAGGCTTGTGAAGATCATTCCTCCGCTGAGGAACAGTGAAAGTAAAGATTCTGGAAACAAACGCTCCTCAAAAGATCCAGATGATCAGATTTGAGACTCTAAAACATGATTGATGGAGAATCAAGTAAAGCTGAGCTGCTTCAGTCCAGTAAGAGTTCATCTGGAGATATTACTGCAGTTATTCTCACCTTTACTTGATCAAAATCAGTCAAGATCTGACACCAGAAGCTCCAGCTCCAGAATTACACTAAAAGAGCTCTGACTGGATAAAACACTCTGAACTATCTGAACTCTCAGAGACAAAAGACACGAGGAGATCCAGTGTGACAGGTTTAACAGGAAAGTTTGATCATGTCAAGTATTTGGAGACCTTAGAAATGTGCATATTAAATATGATACAGCAAGCTTTATTGGGAAATGACTTTTTATATCCAGTTATTCTAAATCTTTTAAACGGCTAGATCACAGTTTGTAGTATTTTCTGGTGTTGCCGATCTGTTTATTAGAGAGACTAGCGTGACCTGAGTTCATCTGTAATTTGAAATATTGATATACACTTATTTATTGTGCATTTTGGTGAAAGATACAGTAATTCACTCACTTTAGATCACAGGCCTGATCTGAGATCAGTCAAGCCAACCAGCGACAGAAGACTCACAGTGTGTTTATTTTGTAATCACTGGATGAGTTGAAGCAGGTGTGTTGAATAAGGGAGGATTCGTAGGGCTGTAGCTCTCAAGTGCACTTAATAGTGGAGTAGTAGCCTAGTGAACGTGGCTTGATCAGAACGCATCGGTCTCAAAGCTGCCCTGTTTGCAGCTGCTGTGTGCAGTTAGCTTGAAATCAGAATTAGCACTTGTTGGGGTCAGAGAGAGGAAAGAGAGTTTGTGTGTGTGTGTGTTGTGCAGTCTTACAGCATTCTAAGTGCTCTTATCAGCAGTGTGGTTGGCGTGTTCCTCTATGGCCTGTATCTGCCAGCAGCTGATATTAATAGTGTGCTGGTGATGTATGAGCTCTGCTGAACACATGGACTCTAGCAGGATGGACTCACCTGAGAGCCACCGTCCTTCATCACACACCTTTAATCAGCAGACCGCGAGAGTCAGTCTCTAAACAAGCAGCAGACAGTCTAATTTCAAGCCAGGCATTTGTCCAGAAACATTCACTGATGCCTTTCAGATAAGTTGTGCCATTAATTGCAAACTTTGATTCCAAAACAAATTAGTGTATCAATAAGCTGAGGAGATTTGTATCATGTCTGCATGCTAATGAAATGTGTTCCTGGTGCAGGTTACATTCAGGAGTCATGTGGGAATGAGAGTACAGTTTGATTTTACATTTACAGAAGAAATCGTGGCTTGGCTTTGCAAAATTCACCCCATTATGCTGGAGATGTTCAACACTGATGTTTCATACCTGGAGTGTTGGTGGTTTAAACTGCAACAAGTACCATATTTTCTATAATATGTATCATCTGAAACATGCTGTGATTTACAGTATAAGTCTATTCCAAAGCGACTCTTATAGTGCAGTTAACGTCAAGCAAGCAAAACATTGGTGCCAAAGGAGAAAGATGCGTCAACACAGGTTTATCTGTAAAGCACATTTCCCACATGAAAAAAATGTGTCTAGGCTTGTTGTTCATAATGAAGGCCACTATAATGTATAGTTCTTTGATGAGAACAGTCAATGTAAAGTACAAATGTAATATAATCACAACATCCAGTGAATGTGTACGCTTTTGTTTTACTTTATTATGCTGGGAATGGTTTTAATGTTAATATTTAAACCCTTTATTACACATAATATATAGCATGAAGTCTACAGATTCATTCTTGGGGTTGCACCATGTTTGGAAGACATACATGTCATACATAGGTTTAATATAATTAAAGAAAATAAAATAGGCCTCCTTAAAATAATATTTGGCTTTTTTAAAATCTGATTAAGCAAAGACATGATCAACAGATTATTCGATTATCAAAATAATCATTAGTTGCAGTCCTAGTTTAAAGGTGTTTGCTAAGCTTCTAGAAGGCGTCTTTCAGGAAGCATGGGTTTAGTCTCCGTCTGTGATGTATATCAGACAGGATCTGTAGACAGAAGCAGTGGCGTGTGGAATCTGTTGCTTTAAAGCACGTTTACCATGTTATTCAATCTATTGAAGTGTACGGTGGCTTTGAACTCGTCCGGCCCGATTGAGAGCGTCGTCTTTCATCAGTGTTGTGTTAAGAGCAGTTGTGCAGTCTGAGACATTAAGCTGTCTGCAGTAATGGCCTGACCCGAGCCGAGCCGAGGGCCGTGAATGGCAACTCGCAGCTTTCTTACAAAGCGTAATAGAGGCAGTCACCATTAGAGCTGTCATTAGGTAATCGCTGCACACGCTGTATCATCAGAGAGCCCATCCCGCCGGCGTTATGCATAAAGGCCCTCCGCGCTCGCTCTTACGACCTCTTAGCATTTTTGTGCCGCTCTCTCCTGGCCTTTCACTATGGAAATGTTCCTGACAGAATTTTCGTGATCTGCGTGTTAAAGGAACCAGATCTGTGCCTTTTCTGCACCTTTTCCTCTATCATCCATTAGAGACATTCATTTCCCGCCTCTATATGAAGCGCCTGACACCAGGCATTTGTAGAGCTCTTCCTCTGACGCGGCGGGAGGCCGTATCCATCCACCTCTGAGTGCAGGTTTAAGGCCATTAGCGGCTCACCCATCAGTCTTTCTTGTCTTTTGAATGCTGGAGGTGTCTAGAGCCATCCATCAATGCAGCAGGTCACTGAGTCAATTAAGTTTCCACAACATTACAGTTTCGCCTCTGCGCTTTATAGAGAACAGAGTTCTGTCCGGCTCAGTTCTCCAACAAAGTTGAAAGTCTGTGATATTCTGCCGAGAAACCTGGTGTTTTCAGATTCATGAAATTAGCAACGGCGCGTTCCCACGAGCGGGAAGCGTGTCCCGTTTCTCCCCAGCGAGCCGTGTGATTCTCCAGGTCCCATCAGATCCAGGTAGAGGTTGACGTGTGGCTCTTGTTGACCTAATTAGAGTAAGTGCCGGCAGAACGCCGGATCCGTCCCGCGGTGCCCTTCATGTGTTGCTGTGGATTGTGATTGTACTGCGGTTGCACTGAGCACTCTTTCTTTAATTGCTGCAGGCGTCACTCCAGAGAAATTTCTTTCCCTTTTGGTGTGGGTTTCTGCAGATATTTGCAGGCGAATGAAAACTGCTGGTTCGTGATGGTTTGTGTTCAGTCTTCCTAGCAAAGGTGAATCATGTTGAGAATATTCTTCTTCTATGTGGGTCACTCCATATCAAGTGCTTCAAATGTGGTAAAGTTGGTTGTTTGTGCTTTAAAGACCCATTGGAATTTATTAGTACCTGGAGTAACCCATGCTGTTTAATTTCTACACAGTGGCACACTAGACGTGTCTGTGAGTCTGAGTGAGTTTTTAACTTGAGTTAAAGGTCCAGACTAGTAATGGGAAGAATGGCGCTGGATTGTAGATTATATAGTTTATAGTCAGTTATGGAACTGAAGTACAGCAGCTCTAAAAGACAGTACTGTCATCATTCAGATCATTTCAGTTCAGATAGGGCTGCGTGATAAATCATATTTTAATTGTGATCATGATTTCTCCTTCTCTTGATTCATGAAGCATAATCATATCTGCCCGCAAACATGCCATTTTAATTTGCCATTTGATTTTCATCCTGCGTTAGATGTCGTTGTGTGAAAAAGAGCTGGATGAGTCCCGAACAAGTCAAGATGAGGGAGAACATATGAAGGGCTTACTGCTTTAATATATAATCCAGCTAGGCCTATATCATCTGCTTTACGTCCATCAAGTTCCAAATTAATAAGAGGAAACGATCAAATGAGATGAAGTGTGAGTACAGAAGTTGGCATAACCACATTATTTTTCCACTTTTTTCATTTTTACCAGAAAATTTGATTATATCATGATATACCGTTAGAGGTTGTACCATCTATGTGGAATCTTCTTTTGTGCCATTTCTGTGCTGGTTTTTATGGAAGTTAAATGTGAGCAGCTGAGAGTGGAGCGAGTGTTGAGCTTCATGAGTGATTCTCTGGAGCTTCTTCTCCAGGTGTGACGTTAGTTTGACATACTGCAGGTGTGACAGGCAGCACAGGTTGGTCATTTGTGTTAGACTAGCGGGTTAGTCTTCAACATGATTGTCACACTGCTAGTTTGTCAGCACTGTTAGGCCTGCTGTCGTTTCACTCGATAAGAAAAGTGTCATTGATTTTTCTCCAACAGCCAAAAGTTCATTTTAACTATGAGCTGTCTAGTTGTTGATGTGTCCTGTCATCAGTGCTGTGTAATTGATATTCTGTGTTTTCACAAAGCTAAACTGATTGTATTTGAGCAGGTTGGATCTTCCTGTGTGTCACTGGTATAATAGAAGAGATGCTGAAGCACGCACACTAAAAAACTGTCAAACAGTGCCTGATTGCTGGACTAAGTTATAGTTTGCTTCTGATTGTGTTAATACTGTCAAAAACGCATGAGGTTTACATATAAACACAGCTGGGTATGTCTAAAGTGAAAGTAAACAGTTGAGAGAAAAGTGACAGCAGACTAATACCTCATCAGCATGAACCGGGTGCTAGTTCAGAGCCAGTGCTATTGCCGGTTCGGAGTTGGTTCAACTGGTGAGCCTTCTAAGAACTGGTTTGCCTTTCCATGGGCTAGAGAGCCACCACAGAGCCAGGTCTTACGTCTTGTTGGTCCCGGTAACCCTGTCCCCAGCCCCTGACGCAAGCGGTTCTTACTTCTAGACCAGCAATGTTTTCCTGGTTCGGAGCTGGTGCTTTGGGTGTCGAAAGACGAAGAACCGGTTTGAAACTAGGCTCTGGCTCCAAACCAGCACTCGTACTGCCTTGGTGGAAAAGGGGAATAATAGTACTGAACATGCTGCTGCTTGTCAATAAAGGGAGAGTTCAGCCACAATTACAATCTTGTCATTTATTTACTCACTTTCATGTTGTCCCAAACCTGTATTAATTTCTTTCTTGCGCTGAACACAGAAGAACATATTTTGAAGAATGTTGGGAACCAAACAGCTGCTGGTCCCCATTGACTTTGATAGTAGGAAAAAATTTAATAAAATACTGTGGAAGTCACTGGGGACCAGCAACTGTTTGGTTCCCACATTCTTTAAAATAACTTGTGTGTTCAACAGAAGAAAGAAACTCATTCAGGTTTAAAACGGCTTGCTAAATACATACAGTATCTGAAAAATAAAGCACTGTTGGTTTTATTTGTATATTATGTGTGTTTTTGATGTGTATCTTTGATCTTATTTTTTAATGACAAAGATTTTTATCTTCACCCACTTTGGCCTAAACATCTTTTTTAGTAAAAGCCAACATGACAAAGAATCGTGGTTTTCCTGAAAGAAATCGTGATATGATATTTTTGTCATATCTTCAGCCCTAGCTCAGCTCATTCTTTCATCATTTCCTGAACCTCATGTCGCCCGTAAGACTTTAGTTAAGATATTTTTAATGAAACCTGTGGTTCTAGGGTGACGAATGCAGCTTCCATCTTTACCATATTCGATGCTCGTTGATCCACTCGATTTATATGGATTCATTTATGATGCCTTTATGACCCTTTTGGATTGTGGATCCAGTGTAGGGATAGAAACCTCTCAGGTTTTATTCAAAATATCTTCATTGAACCAAAGTGTCATGGGTTTGGGGGATTAAATGATGACAGAAGATTCACTCTCAGTTGGTGCAGAAGATGCAAAAGAGTTTCATAGATTGAGTCACGAGTCAGCGGTACATTCGATAAGTCCTGTATATACATTTGCTCTTGAACTACTGCAGAGCACTATGATGAGTCGCTCACATCAAACGAAGCAGAATTATCCTGGATCGAGCAGCGGTCGAACATTTCCTGGCTGTAATTGGCGTGTGACCCGAGGACAGGATCCGTGTGGCAGTAAGTGTGCGTTAAGCGTCACTTCGGCAGCCGTTTCTCGTCCCCAGCTGTCCTGTGCTACACAAGCATCATGTCAGGGTGAAGAGGAACACTGTCGCTGCTCGCTGACACATCCTAAACCAGAGCGGCATCTTTTCCCTGCTCTAATGAGGATGGAACAGTGTCCTCAGCACACGCCGATGAAGCCTCCTCTCCCGCTCGGCCTCCAGGGACCTCATTAGGCTTTTTTTCCACCGTCTCCGTGCAGGAATCACACCGTCCTTAGGGAAAAATGTAAATAAACGCGTTTGTCACTTAGCACACTCCTATTTTGCTTTTTCCAGGAAGAAAAATTGCATTGCGAGGCTTAATTAGTAAGCGCTGCCATTATGCGTTCTTTATTATGTAAATGAAGCGGCCGAGCACTTGGAGCCGTTGTCTCGCAAGCTTTGTGCCAGGTGTTTTCTGGCTGAATGCTGCCGGTGCTTTTTTTCATCCTCGCAGCAAAAGAAAAAGACAACTGTACTGTGAAATCGTAGGACGAGCTATAATTATTTGACAGATGATTTTTCCCTCCCCTGCGATCCGTGGCTTGAGTGACGCGGCTACTTTGATTTTTCTTTGTTGCGGCCGAGCTCGATGGTTATCCGTACGCAGTAGGGCTGTCAAAATGGCTGAAAAACTAAATTCGAATTTTGTACTTTAATATTATCAATATTCGGATTAAATTCTAATTTAAAAGGCATAATTTCAGTAAGGGGAAAAAAAGCTTTTGTCTTCTCTCCTGAGGCCACAAGAGGGCGCATCGAGCAAAATATTACTTGTGCACGTTTATTCAATGCAATAAAATAACACGCCTATCTTTGAAAAAAGTGCTTAATGTTTATAAACCATATATAATTAATAAAGGTGCTTAAACAATTAGAAACAAAACCGCATCATGCATGTATGTGTAGTTTAATACTAAGGACCGAAAACCAATCATAAAGAGTACTTATTCATTTAAAAACACGAGTTGCAGTGGGATGGGGAAAAAAAACCCTGAGACATGTTTTTTTTAAAAGGTGAACTTGCATTAATTTTACATGTCTTTTTAAACATGCGGCTCTCTCGGGCGAGACACGAGTGCAACGGTGATGATGTCCCTCTAGAAAATGTTCTGTGTGAACGGCTTGGTTTCAGTTTTGATGTAAACAACATCATCTCCGCATTGATATTGTGGAAAAACTGAACATTTAGAATGAACAACAGAGCATCTCGTGCGCCACTGATAATGCTGCCTGAAATTCAGATGCAGTGGTTTTGCATTCTAATGTGGATTTTTATTTTAAATTTAGGAATATTCAAAAATTGGAATTTTTTTTTTTTAATAAAATTTTTTTTTTATATATATGACAGCTCTAGAACGTGGCGGCTGTCAAGCGGCATCTTGATTCTCCAGGATCCTCACGTCTCCCTCTCTTCCCGAGAACTTGATACCCAGAAATCCAGGAGTTGGAGCAGTAATGCCTGGATCGGGGTGGGCGCGTCTCCCGAGGGGTTAGCGCTCGATTAATATTGAAAATCTGTAAGTCTTGGCCCTCAGCGGCAGGTGATGGCGGGTTTATGAGAGGAAATGTGGAATGTTAATCTTGCCCACCTGCTCCCGCCGTCCTCTCGAGCGAGGGATGATGATGAGGAGATCTGGGAAGGATTATGGCTTGGAAATTGACAGTGACTGAGGAGGACGAGTCTGCCGTCCATCCTGGGCTTGAGTTGATTTATTCTCAAGGAACTTTTCTCCGTCTCTCTTTGTCTGGCCTGAATCTTGAGCTGTCAGCCAATCAGATTCTTTTATCACCATCACCTGTCCATCACGTCTTCATTTTTTAGTATTGAAGCCAGTATGTGAGAGCACAATATCACGGAGATAGTGAAGTTTGGGTTCGTTTGAGATATGAGCCCTTCAGTTTTCCCATGATTCATGGATTTCAGCGAGACTTTGACTCATTTGGCCATTGTATTCGCATAGATGTTCCTCCAGCTGTCAGCTCCAAAATCTACTAACAAAACTATTTTCAAGTCCAAGTCAGCTTTATTTCCATTGCACTTTATACGATACAGATCGTCCAAGCAGCTTCACAGAGATAAACACGACAATAACAGAATCAGCTTTAAAAGACAATCGTGTCATTATTTAGATCAGTTCAGATTAATAACCCTGTGAAGTTCATCAGTTTGAAACAAGTTTAATTCAGCTGTTTTCAAGAATGTTTTAGCAAAATAAGAGATTAGATATTGTGTAAAACAACCATTCCTTTCCTTTCAGCAACTGTCCTTGACTGACCCTCTTCACAGACTCTTCACACACATTAACACTGTAAATCAGTTTTTGTGCATATTTTTAATTACAGTTAACTCTGCAGTACAACATATTAATCTTTCTCTTTTCTGACCAACTGTATCAATCTCTCTATATTTTCCTCTTTCAGAAAGTTATTGAAACACTATTGTGGATTTTTCTTTTGCATGTTAATGATATTTGTTGTAGTTTCTGTTCAGCACTATAGAACTCTTCCAAACTATGACGACTTCAGCTTGTGAGAAACTCAGAAATGTGAAGCGGCTCCATACAGGCCTGCGTTAATCTCCTGATATCTGCACTGGACTCTTTTGATTGACTCATTGATGAATGGTTTCTCGTTGAGGTGTGATGGTGCTCTGAGCGTCTGACTGTGTGCAGGTGCAGCGTTTCCCATCATGCTCTCCTCTCTTCACTGCCCAGTCCTGTAGGCTAGCGTGTTGAGAAGCGTCCTGTTCAGGGACACCAGTCCTCGTCAGTCTGCCGCGCGTCACGCTGTGATGTTGGCTCGGGGTTTTTCGGGAAGGTCACGCTGCAGTTGTTGGCAGCAGCTCCACCCGTGATGTGTTGACGCTTCTCGCCCACTCGCGCCTCCGCCTGTCAATCTGCTGCTGCACCTGAACACGGGTAATAAACTGGCGCGGCGGCTCAATGACACGCGTGTCAATGTGGGTTGTGTTTTCGGCACCTCATTGTTCCTTTGAGCGATTGCTGAAACACACTTCACACTCTCGCCGCCAGAAGCGAAGACGTGTTCAGGAGAAATCATCAGATATTAACACGTCACGGGCGATTTTAATGTGAGACTCGCGGCTGTTTGCTCACGTTCATCAATAAAGCAGCTCGCATGATGTTTCTCATCATCTTCTCATTATTAGGATATTATGTGCTCCTGCGTTATTACTCGTCGCAATCCCTGTTTTCTGAGGACTAATGTAATGGCGTTCGGAGGAAGCTTCGTTGCAAACAGATATTAGTGCCTTGCTGCAGACGCGCTTGTGTCCGTCTGTCCGGGAGGAAATCTTCATCTCGTCTCTTTGAGTAATAGTTCACACGCACAATTGAAATAAATTGATTATGGGGTGTGAGATTTCCAGCGTGCCGTTTATCAGCGGTGCAATTATTCCAGAGCAGTGGAAGTGTAAAGATGGGAGCACAACTAAATGAGAATTTTTCTTTATTTATATGTAAATTACAGTTATTCAGATGATGTTGGATTGTTTCAGGGACGTTTTTACCTTCTTTCATGCATGTTTTTTACATTGCATGTGCATCTATTATTTTAATCACCTCACTAGTTGTTAAGGCTACAATCAAATTAACATCAAACATTCTGCAAGAATAAATGTGCTTGTTCTATTACAAAACAGTCTGCTGGCACTGCTTTATTTTGTTTGTTAGGCATTTAATATTCAGTAATATTATCAATTTAACTGTATTTTGTTGATGATCAAATTTGCGCTAATTAAAGACACTACTGTCTTCTGTAGAGATTAAAATTGAGTTTGTTTGATAATTAATGAACATCAATATTGTTGAACTGAACTGAATCAACATTGAACTGAGACCTTTGTCTTCTGTAAAGATGCTTTATTGTTTGAATTAAAAATCAGTTTTGTTTAATTGATGAACTTTGCAACATTGACACTGAATTGATATGACTATTGTCTTCTGTAGAGCTGCTTTTCAGCTGAGTTTGATTCATAATTGAATGTTATTTTTCTGTTTATTTAATGTTTATTTGTCATGGGACTGTCCGTATGGAAATGAATTGAATTTAATTGACTGTCCGTATGGAAGCGAGCGTCTCAGACGTCGTAGCAATTAGAAGAATTGAATCAGAATGAAAAGCGCCCTGCAATTATTGATTAAACGCACTTGAAGTGGCGCTCGCGTGTGACCCATCTCTGCGCTGCGGGTGTGTTTTTGGGGTTGGGGGTGAAGGTAAACACCCACGTCTCCCCCGACTCCTCGGGCTGGGGCTGTTTGGCTAATGAAGAGCTCAGCTCAGCCAGTGACGTGCCGCGAGCAGAGATGTGTGTTCTGAGTGGCTGAGCGCTGCTGACATCACGCCGGCCAGCCGTTGATTTGCTGCTGTCTCTGAGGCTGCGGCGAGAGTCTCAGACATGGGCTCCGGTGTTTAGGAGCAGACGGAGGAGCTCTCGCTGCAGACCGAGCCACGGAGAGGAGGAGGAAAGGAGGAGGTGGAGGAGGAGGGTGCTTTAGGGAGCGCAGCAGCCTCTGGTACTATGGAAACTAACCCTCTGACCGATGGAAATAATGACCGCTGACATGCGTCAGGTGAGTGCGGACAGGTAACCCCGAGCCCAGCACCGTTCTGAAACTGAAACTGTGCTTAAGGCAGTGTGTTTTGGGTGAAAACGGGGCTGGTTTCAGAGAGTTGAATGTGTGAAGCTCGGATGCGAGATGGATGTGGTGTGTTTGCGATCGGGTGAGATGAGGACATCGTGGGTCACTTCTGCTGAGATTCATGATGTGCTCTAGGAGCCGATTACTGTAATAGATGCTGTGAAGTGCACTCGATCTGCTGACGATTGCTGGGTTGTTGTATCTCACTGAAGTTTGTTCGGGGTGTTTTGCGTGGCGTCTGATCACTCGAGCGTCTTGAGAAATCAGATTCAGAAATGCTTTCGTTTTGCACAATTGTTACTTTCAATTAAAAGTCTGTTTTTGACATGTTTTTGTATTCAGAATATAATTAAAAACTCTGTTAATATCACAAGACTCACCGCTAAATTTGTTTATTTATATAACAATAAAATTTTTTTACTGGAATAATTTTTTTTTTAGGCGGCTGTCAATCATCTGAGCATAATTGACAGAAATAATGACAGTGTTGTGGCACAGATGGGGCTTGTGTTAATATAGACGGCACGGTTATGAAGGAATAAATGCTGATATCGCATGCAATCCAAGAACAGAGATTACTCTTGATGACACGTCTGATATGTGGTTGTTCCTCTCTAGATAAAGCATCTGCTAAATGCATAAATGATTGCAGTGCTACTGCTGTTTAAACTGACTGCTGATTTTTGCTACCGCAATGGTTTTTTTTGAAAATAATTCCCATGTTTGAGTCGTGGGCTAAAAAAGGCAGCATCTGTTTCTCGTGCCGTTTCACAAACGCATGCAGAACAAACAGCTTATTTGTCTGCGCTGACACAATCAATACATGTGCGACAGCAACAGCTCGCTCTCATTTAGATGTAAGGGCTGTAAGTTCAGATTGATAGTGCCATCAAACGGTGTTTTCATTTTCCCAGTCCTCCTGTCAGCAGTTCCCGGCGCGCTCGACCGTGAAGCTCTCGACGTCTCATTCAGACATCGGTTCTGTCTCGCTTCGGTCTATTAGCGCTGAATGTGGATCCTCAGATGCTCTCAAACACCAAACAGACGCTTTACAGGAAAACAAACACACTCTGAGGTTTCCAGACGCTTGTCAGGCTTTATTTCTCTGGTCCTTTATACAATTCAGATTGTTTGAATGATGCAAACATCATCAAATATCATCTAAAAGACAATAGTGTTATTTCATTTGGTGTCAGATGAACCGTTTTTATGTTTGTGCATTTGCATCGTGTGTTGTATTTGTGCACTCTTTGTGCTGGTTTGAAGGTGCTGTCGTATCTGTAAGCGTATGGTGTCTCCAGATCCTGGCATTCATCCCTTTCCTCCTCTTCATCCCCCGTCGAGACTGGACATCCGGCTCGCGTCCGGTGCGCATCAGAACAAGCTGTTTCTCTCCGAATGCTGTTTGAGAGAGGAAAGAGTTTGCAGGATTGATTTGGAGGGATGTTTGCGAGCACTGCATCACTCCCACACGCCACGATTCGACAGCTACCTTGTGCAACATGATTGCTAGAGAGTGTGTGTGTGTGTGTGTGTGTGTGTGTGTGAGACCGATGACAGAACACACACCCCGGGGCTACAGAGCTCATGAATATCAATCAGCCGCGGCCATCAGCCTCTTAATAATGCAGCAGCGGCCACGGCGCGCGTTCAGCTGATAAATGCGCCTCATTGTGAGCGTGGAGTGTGTGTTTAGCTGCGCTCTCCGTTCCACACACGCTTTCATCTCGCGGGAAAAAAGAGGCTGCTTTTCAGAGCGTCCGGCGTGTTGCTTCGCTAAAGGTCAAAGAATAAAACTCGCAGGCTTCTGTCTCGAAGCTGACGTGTAGTTTCAGCTCTCGTTCTCCGTAACAAGCCCCTGGTGACTGTAACCTCGCTTGAGTTCGCGATCAGAGCTGACTTAAGGACCTGTTTTTACCAGAAGCTGTTAGTGTAAAAACCGCTGTATTTTTATTTTCTTTTATTGTATTTATGCAGCACTTGTATATTTTGGCCATGAAAACCGCATGGGTTGCAGACGTCATTAAGAACTGTTTGTGACCGGTCTCTCTGCGTCCGCAGGTTCCTGAAGGACATGAGCGTGTGGGCGGCCCGCGCTGCAGTGATGGGGCTCCGGGGCCGGTGAAGGGGACATGGGCTCATGCGACGACACGCTCCGCAGCGCCACTGAAGCGACGAGGGTTCGGTCTTCAGCAGAACACTGGGTAACGGCTGCCGATGAACGCCTCTTCTGTTTATCCCTTTATGAAAACAACGCTGGTCCTTTTCCTGCATAAAATGACCCTCAGTACTGCAATCAAACAGGCATTCTGACGCTAATATTTGACCTGGTGCTTGTAAAGAAACAAAACTGAAAACGAACTGCACTGGAGAGAAACCTTCATGTGTGTTTTGAATTTTACTTACATGAGATAAACACTGAAAATACTGGATTGAGGCGAGACACAGTTTAATGAATTAATCAGTTCTGAGATTTGTTTTCAGACTAGTGGAAAGAAAACATCAAAATACTAATTTAAGTATTTATTTTATTGCTCTTTATTTATTTGCATCTGTAGATTTAATTTCCAATCCATATCTACAGTTTGTTTTTCTCTTACAAACACCAAACTTTACAGTTTTATTCATATCTGTATTTTTAAGATTTGTTCATATTTCATTCACACAGATTTATACATCATTTTACTCCTAAAAACAGGCTGAAATGTATATTTCTCTGTCTGCTGACAGTATTTTCTGATGTATGTTTAATTAGATGATCCATCACTTGCATGTTTAAATATAACCTTTCAAAAAAAAAATAATTGAAAAAACATTGCAGTTTTTAATTTATTTATTTATTTATTTTCACTCTTCACTTGTGGTGTCTTGCCTTACATGAAAATAAAGATTGATTGCACAGGTGCACAGTGTTGCTTCAAGGCAAGTCCTCAGAACATTTTTAATGAATTTTAAATTTAAAGAAGTTTCCTCTCTAACACATTTTGTTGATGAGTGAAAGATTATTAGAAAGTGCTTTTCTGAGGGCAGGAATGTGTGAATGTCTGCAGTGTGACTGAGAGGAAGGTGAGCTCTCGGATGCGTTCACAGGTTTCTCCAGCGTCTGGGAGAGGTGTCATCGCTCCTGCGTCTCGCGTGTTAGAAATCTCACTCTGCGCTGACGTGTTAATGAAAGTCTGAGATTGGTGTAATTCTCATTAGCTCGCTCGGCTCTTCAGATTCTTGCGTGAGACACTCGGCTCATAATTGTTGGAGGTTAATTGTTTTGGGCAGCGGCGCTCATGTATAGCGTCTCCCGAGAGAACTCGACCGCGTCACACAAGACGTCATGCAGTTTTATATAAGTTTATGCTAATTTAGAGCATTTTGACGGAGGATGATGTGCAGCAGCAAAGAGATTTACAAGTTTAATGATGCACTTCAGAAGCAACTGAATCGGGTGTTTATTTTCACTATTAGTGGCTTCTTTCTAAATGTTTTCATGTTGCAGTCACTTGATAAGATAATTGGCATGTGTTCCAGCTTCCAGGCTCTTGGTCGACGCTCCAGGTAGCCGTGTCTGATGAAGATGTCTGATTCTGTCGGAGAGACTATGAGAGCTCTGGACGAGAACAGCTCGAGCGCAGATGAACGCCAGCTCAACACGTCACAGAGCCAGCAGCACGAGGACAGCTGCAGCAAGGACAGGACTGAGCCGCAGGTAATGATGTCCTGATGGAAGCCGCGCTGCTCTTTCTGCCTTTCAGGTCGAAGCCTAAAGAACAACAGCTCAAAGGCTTAAGAGAGAGAACGAGATGAAAACAGAAGACGGTTGATTTAAAGATAACAGGTTATAATGATTCATGTATTTAACGCAGCGTCTGGTCCAGACTGTCCGTCATCTCACACTGATGATCATGATGCTGGACGACGTGATGAAGTCTATTAGAATGCAGTTATATGAGCCTAACATTCAAGATATGAGCACAAAACATAAATCACCCTCTAATATTCATATCATATGATATAGTTTAGTGATATCACACCAGCAAGAGTGCTGCTTTTCCCCAAAATCTGCACGACTGCAAATGAGATTCATTTATACAACAGTTCAATAAACAAGAAGTTCATATTGTGTGACACAATATCATCAATTTTGATCAATTTCACAAAAAAATAGTTCAAAGGTATAGCAGAACGGTTGAGAATCTCTGATTCGTTACTGAACGAATCCACAGTTTTGAACAAATTGAGTGAGTCAATGAATCAGTGACTCACTCATGAAGAGCCATTACAGCTTTGTTTCTGAATGAATCAGCAGTTTGAACTAACTGGTTGAATGAATGATTCAGTGACTCGCTCATGAAGACAGTGACTCGCTGCCACCTGCTGGCGCTTTCAGTTTCATACTTATTTTCATTAAAAAAAGTCAATATTCAAATTCAAGAAACAAAAAACATGTAACACAGTAATGATTTAAATGATCTTTTGAGGGGTTATTTCTCAGCACAAGTTGATGTGCAATTTATTAGATTATTCAGCTCATCGTGTAATTAATTTGATTAAAATATTAATAGTGTGACAGCTCTACTAATAATATTATTTTACATGGAGCACATGCTGCTCGCGCGCTGCTGTTCTGTGGCCGTCTTTAATAAACACATAAATATTTATGAAAATATATAACGGCAGCAGTTCAGCTGTGTAATTATTGATCTGTTTTAAATTGATCGTGAACCCCCTGCAGGCCTTTTGGAGCGATGACCTGCACGCTGTATTGATCGCTGTAGCACACTCGGTCCTTCAGAAGCGTTTGTGTCTTTGTTTGTACGGAGAGCAAGGGACGGCAAAACAAATCTTCAGCGATGGTTCTGCTTTAACGCAGCCAGTCAATCGTGTGTAAGTGTGTTGTGAGGAGCGGCGGACACGGATGCTGAAGGTTGCGCCGCTGCGTCTCGATTTGACACATTCCTCTGTTTCTGTCTGATATGGAGACGTTTCCTCCGTCGAGCCTCTCGTCCCTGAGAAACACTGGTGGAAGAGAGAGCGGATGTGTGAGCCATCTGTCTGTCTCCTCCGTCGCAGCTCTGCCTGTGTGTTACAGACTCTTCCAGCATCGGCTGTCATTGAGGATCCGTGGCCTCCTGCCAGATTCAGCCTCTCGGGGAATACAGGATGTTCAATAGCCAATTAAAGCTGAATAACCATCCGCCGTTATTCAGTAAAAGACAACCTGTGCTTATTAACAATCAGCCTCGTCTGCCTGCTGAGACTGAGAGAACAACTGAGACAAAAGACACGACAACAAATGATGTACTGAGTCACTGTGTGTGTGTGTGTGTGTGTGTAAATGTGTGTGTGTATTTTAAGTAGTTTTTTTAAGTGTTTTATGTAGAGAATTTGTTCAAAAATATTCAGTTTTATTGTATATAATATTTTTTCAGTGTATTAAGTATTGTTCAGTGATTTATGCAGTGATCACAAAACATACATTCGATATTTTAATTAATATATTGATGTAATAAAAAGTTTTTTTTGTTCAGTTTAAGTATCATTTTAATAAAACTAGTTTTTTCAGATTTCTAAGTATGATTTTTAATAGTTTAAGTATCATTCAGAGTGATTGTGTGATGGGTTTTCTTCCTGATGGATCATATTTCTATTATATTAGCAGAAACCTCTAGTGTATCCTGAAGAAACGTTTGACGATCGTGACACTCTTTGTTCTCACGTCTAATGAAAGAAGATTGCGGCTGTAATTCTAATAATGCCTTTGATTGACACTCCTGCTTTATTAATCTAATCGGTGTCAAAGATATTTGACTGAACGGTTTTCATAAATCACAGAGCTGGTTTAGTGTCAAATATGTATTTGTTTTAAGCCACTTTTTCAATATTCCTGCCCTTGAATTTAGAAGCAGAACTCAATTTCGTCTTAGTGAAAACACAGTATATGGAGGAGAAGATCAGCTGGTTCACTCGTGGTGTTTAATGATCTGTTCAGCTGCACACGGTGCAGGAAAAGCAGATGTTTTCCTCTAAGTGGTTTGGATGTACAGTATGTGGTCTTTTCTCTCACGCAGAGCTGAGCTCTCTGCAGTTTGTGATTCAGAAACATGAAGTTCGGTGAGACTGACCTGCTTCCTTTTGTCTCATTGCTCACCGTACAGCGGCAAACACCCGGACCAGGTGCTAAAAGACCCAAGGTACAGCGGCATGAGCTCTTCAGTGTTCGCCTGCTCCGTCTCCTCCCAGAACTCTTTGCAGTGGGCGGCTTGTGTGTTATCAGCAGTTCGGTGTCGTCATGATGTGGTTCAGTTCTGCATGCTGCTCATTTTTCGTTTAGTATCACACACTTGTACGATCCACCGGCATCTTGTGATCCAGGACCCGTGTTTGTTATGTTTGCATGGGATTTTGTTCTTTCATCCCTGTGTTCAGGGTCTGGTTGTGCCATGCGCTCATGTACGTGTGCTTGTGAAAGTCAGAGACTCTGTGTAACTTCGTTCATGCTCTTCTCCAGTCGAACGCAAAGGTAAAGTTAGTTCGGAGCCTGGCCATTTGTGAAGAACCCTGTCCTTCCACGATAACCACACAACTGCCTCAAGATCAGCAGGTAAACGTGCTCTAGATCTCCAGACACACTCATGAGGCGCTGCTCGACTCGGTGAAGTGATTTCAGTGACATGTTCAGTGGAATATTATGAGTACAGTCAGCAGATGATGCTGTCTCAGTCGTACTGATTGTTTTGTCCTGCTGTGACTATTTCTTTTGCATCATAGTAATATCTTAATATTATATAGTTATTTAAGGTAAATTGAGCTGCATAATAAATCCAGTGACGTGAAAGTGCACACAAGTTGTGATGGGGGCAGATGAACCGTCTTCTGATTGGCTGGTTTTTATTGTTTACGACATATTATGCAGCGTTTTAGCTTCCAGTGTGGAAGAGTTTTTGGACACAAAGGAAATGTAAATGTGGGTGTTCTGATAGTTTCCGGTCTTGGTTATGCTGATTTTCTCTATCCTTAATAACAGAATAAGGCCTGATTATTTTCTCTCGGAGGGTCAAACAAATCTTGATTATCTAAAATGGTGTAATTTTTCTCTCTCTTCCTCACTCTAAGAAATACTATTTTGAAACCGCAGTTAACTTATTATTAATTGAAGTTATTTAATCTCAGTTGCATTATGGGTGGTTTTATTAATAATATGATTGAGTTAGCATAAACACATTAAAATCTAGTTGAAGTGTATATTTTCATTGAAATGTTGGCTTACTGTCAAGCTCCATTAGTGTTGTGTTGGTTTTTAACCGCAGGATGGAGATCATATTAGACTCTTGCAGACGTTTGACAAAGAAGAATCTCCTCTTACTGCAGACGAGGATGATGCAGACAGAAGTGCCAACAAGCTGGAGAAACTGGAGAAAATGCCACGCAAGATGCTGTCCAGAGGTGAGCTGGGATAGGCTGGGTTGAGTTGTTTAGTTTAGTTGGGTTGAACTGGGTTGGGTTTGGTTGGGTTGGGTTTGGATGAGTTAAGTTGAGCTAGGTTGGGGTTGAGTTGATCTGGGTTGGGTTTAGTTGGGTTTAGTTGGGTTGAACTGGGTTGGGTTTGGTTGAGTTTAACTGGGTTTAGTTGGGTTGGCTTTGGATGAGTTAAGTTGAGCTAGGGTTGGGGTTGAGTTGAGCTGGGTTGGGTTTAGTTGGGTTTAGTTGAGTCGATTTGAGTTGAGCTGGGTTGGGTTTGGTTGAGTTTAACTGGGTTTGGTTGGGTTGGCTTTGGATGAGTTAAGTTGAGCTAGGGTTGGGGTTGAGTTGAGCTGGGTTGGGTTTAGTTGGGTTTAGTTGAGTTGGGTTGAGCTAGGGTTGGGTTTGGTTGAGTTTAGATGGGTTTGGTTGGGTTGAGTTTGGATGAGTTAAATTGAGCTAGGGTTGGGGTTGAGTTGAGCTGGGTTGGGTTTAGTTGGGTTTACTTGAGTTGGTTTGAGTTGAGCTGGGTTGGTTTTGAGTCGGGTTTAGTTGAGTTGGGTTGAGCTAGGGTTGGGTTTGGTTGAGTTTAGATGGGTTTGGTTGGGTTGAGTTTGGATGAGTTAAATTGAGCTGGGTTGAGTTGAGTTGGGTTGGGTTTGAGTTGGGTTAAGTTGGGTTGAGTTGAGTTGAGTTGGTTTTAGTTAGTTTGGGTTGAGTTGAGCTGGGCTGGGTTGGGTTTGAGTTGAGTTGGTTTTCAGTTAGTTTGGGTTGAGTTGAGCTGGGTTGGATTTGAGTTAAGTTGGGTTGAGCTGGGTTGGGTTTGAGTTGAGTTGGGTTTAGTTTGTTTGGGTTGAGCTGAGATGAGCTGGGCTGGGCTGGGTTGGGTTTGAGTTGGGTTTAATTTGGGTTGAGCTGGGTTGGATTTGAGTTGGTTTTAGTTAGTTTGGGTTGAGTTGAGCTGGTTTGTGTTGGGTTTAGTTAGTTTGGGTTGAGTTGAGCTGGTTTGAGTTGGTTTTAGTTAGTTTGGGTTGAGTTGAGCTGGTTTGAGTTGGGTTGAGTTGGTTTGAGTTGAGTTGGGTTGGGTTTGAGTTGGCTTTAGTTGAGTTGGTTTGGGTTTGAGTTGGTTTTAGTTAGTTTGGGTTAAGTTGGGTTGAGCTGAGTTGTGTGCGGATGTTTCAGGGGCTATGAAAGCACACACGTGTGTTGTCCTGTCTGTGCAGATTCCAGTCAGGAATACAAGGACTCCACTGGCATCGACCTGCACGGGTTCCTGGTGAACACACTGAAGAACAACCCCAGGTGACACGCTTGACCTCAACCAAACCCTCATATCTCATTTGACCTCCAGAGATGGACATGCATCCCATTGTGGAAATTCCTGGTTATATTAGTACTGTTAGTCTGTAATGATTACTGTTGGTAGGATTTGTGTATTGAATCATTATGAATTGAACGGAGCAGTAGATTCTGTGAAGCGATGGCTAACTGCAGTCGTTCGTCTTCAGGGACCGAATGATGCTGCTGCAGCTGGAGCAGGACATCCTCGACTTCATCAGTACTAACGAGTAAGTCCTTCATCGTAGCTCCGTGTCATCCTCATAATATCCATTTTACTTTTTCCAACTTACGTTTTGTATATTTTAGATTTTCTGGATTAATTTTTTTTCTGTTTACATTTTTCTGGATTCCATTTTAATTTGATTTTAACTCAAATTTAATTTTAGTAATCAAAAAGCACATCTAAGTAATTGAGATAATGAAACCTATACAATTTAACAGCAATTTATTAAGTTTTAACAAAAACAAAATACATTATTCCCCCCCCCCCAAATTCCATGTTAATATTTCCAGATTTGGTTTTAATGGTTTGTTTATATTTTAACTGTCATGTCTTTAAAAGGTATGTCTAATTAATTGAAATTATAAAACTAATACAATTTATTAAATGTTTAACAAAAATTACATTTTAGAGTTTTTTTCCAATTTCCATTTTTTCCATTTTAATGGTTTAATAAAATGTGTAATAATCAAAAGGCATGTATAGTTAATTGAAATATAACTTATACAATTTAACAACAATTTATTAAAAATTTTAACAAAAATTACATATTAAGGCCATATGAAATTAATTTAATTTTTTTCCTGAAATCCATTTAATTTTCCCAAATCCCCCCCCCACACACTTTAATATTTCTGGATTCAGTTTTAATAGTTTGTTTAATTTTCAATGCACAAAGGCATGTCTAATCAATTGAATGCATAAACCTAACAGTTTAATGATTGTGAACACATTTAAATGGTGAGTTTGTGATGTGTTTTTGGTTTGTTCAGGAGTCAGAGGAGGAAGTTTCCGCCCATGACCTCCTATCACCGAATGCTCCTGCACAGAGTCGCTGCTTACTTCGGCTTAGACCACAACGTGGACCAGACCGGCAAATGTGTCATCGTCAACAAAACCAGCAATACACGAATGTGAGTGTCCTCCGCATGCTAGCGTTCAGCGTGAGACCCCTGAAAACAAAACGCTTTGCATTTGATCCCTTTGAAATGAGTTTTGCAGGAGAAGCGTAATTATGAGGGATTTGCGTCGGGCTCGCGGGGATCGTGTTTGTGTGACGGCTGTGAACTTCTCCTGCAGCGTTTCTCACTTTGATTCTCTCTCCGTTCGTGTGCAGACCAGATCAGAAGTTTTCAGAACACATCAAAGACGTCAAGATGGATGATTTCCAGAAGCGCTACATCTTAAAAAGGGACAACTCCAGCGTCGACAAAGACGACAGTGTGGTAGGTGGAGATCTGCTAATGAAGCGAGATCAAACCAGCCATTAGCTCGCAGAGTAACGGCGTGATGTGATGTGATACTGCTGTTTCAGATGCGCATGAAACTAAAGGAGGACAGGAGGAGCAAGTCCATCGAGGAGCGAGAGGAGGAGTATCAGAGAGCAAGAGAGAGGATCTTCGCTGATGTGAGAGACGCTACAGCTACATCATCATGTGCTTATGGCTCTCTGACATGAAAATAAACACTGCATCTCTTTTCTAGGGTTTAGACACCTTCCCGCTGGATAAAAGGTGAGTGTCAGAAGTCAAGTCACATTTATTTCTATTGCGCTTTATACAATGCTGATCGTTTCAAAGCAGCTTCTCAGAGATAAACAGGAAAATAACAGAATCAGTGAGAATCAAACTTCATCAGATATGAGACCAATTAAAATTCTAGCTCTAAAAAGACAATAATGTTGCTCCAATCAGTTCAAACAGCGAAGCATGATGTCAAGGTCATGGGTTCGAATCTCAGGGAATGCATGAACCGAAAAAGTGTAAGTTGCTTTGGATGAAAGCTTCTGCTAAATGCATAAATGTTTAGTGAGGGTTGTTTTCATGCACTAAACTGGTGCAGATCAACATGTTAGTAACACCAAGGTTGTGGGTTCAATTCCCTGTGAACGCATGAACTGATAATATGTGCACCTTGAATTCGATGAATTGCATAAAAGCATCAGCCAGATATGCATAAATGTAATAAGCGACATGTTTCCAGGATTCAGGAGGACGAGGTGTGTAACAGCATCCAGCAGAGACGGCAGATCTTCAGGTGATTGTGAGCGTCCCTCGTGTCTGATGACTTCAGGTGTGTTGAAGCTGTTCCTCTAAAGCTGTCTGGTGTTCCTGGTGCAGGCTGAAGGACAGTCGGTCGGGGAACAGCCTCCAAAGCAGCTCAGAGAACGAGGCCCAGTATTCAGAGCCGCGGCCGTGGAGCAGCACTGATTCAGACAGCTCCAACCTCAACCTGAAGCCCACCGTGACCAAAGCCAGCAGCTTCAGCGGCATCCCGGTCCTGACCCGCGGAGACAGCTCCAGCAGCAGCAGGAGCGCGGGACGCCTCTCAAACACAGGTGAGGGACGCACGGACCGATTCAGTGATGATTGTTCACACTCTCCCTCTGCTTTTCTTCTCATACAGTCTTATGTTCTTGCAATAACAGCATGTTTTATGAAGTGACTCATCTGTGCCTCACTGCATGCTCTGATATTCACACTCTTTTCTTAACGCTATTTGTTCAGTCCTCTGAATTCATTGGTGATCGTTTATACACTAACCTTTAAAGGTTTTGGCTTGGTAAGATTTTATTCAGCTAGGGTGCATAAAAAACATCGAAATACAGTAAAAACTATAATTTTGTGTAAAATCCTTTTTTTTTTTTTTTTTTGACAATATGATACACTACTATTTAAAATTTTAGGATCAGTACCAGAAAAAAACACGCTTTAATTCAAAAAGTTTGATTAAAAAATGATGAAAAGTGCCTGTAAATACGTTTATAATGTTACAAAAGATTTTTATTTCAAATAAATGCTGTTCTTTTCAACTTTCTGTTCATCTGTGAATCCTGAAAAATAAAATGTATCACAGTTTCCACAAAAATATTGTGCAGCACAACTGTGTTCAACATTGATAATAATCAGAGATGTTTCTTGAGCAGCAAATCATCATATTAGAATGATTTCTGAAGATCATGTGACACTGAAGACTGGAGTAATGATGCTGAAAATACAGCTGCACATCACAGAAATACATTACACTTTAACAGAGATTCACAGAGTTTTAAATTGTAATTGTTACTGTATTTTTAATCAAATAAATGCAGCTTTGGTGAGCAGAAGAGACTTCTTTGATACGATCACAAAAATGACCGTCCTCCTCCAGAATGACCTTTTACACACAAACTCATTTAGTGTTTTAATTTCAAAGAGAGAAAAAACATTCCACATTTGAGAGAAACACACAAATAGTGAAATGAAGCGAGACACTTATAAAAAATTAATTAACATGTCGTTCTCAGCTAATACAGTTATTCTCTTCTGCCATTGCGTCGGTTATTGTGTTATTTAGTTGTGTAATTGTTTTGTTCTTCTTTTTGGTATTCGTCTGACCTTCCATATTCTGGAGTGTTTTAATAACTGCGGTACGATCCCCAATGAATCTCCATTATCCGCTGCTCTTCCCCTCTGTCTGTGCGTTAATGCCGTTATTCCTCTCTAGGTTCCGACTCTTGTAGTAGCGTAGGTTCGTCCACGGGGTCGCTCTCTCGATCCCAGCCTCCTCCGGCCGCCGCGGCTCTAGCGCAGCCTATGGCCTTCCCCGCTGTCAGCGCTAGCAGCGGCGTCTCCTATGAGCCGCCAGCGTCCACGGCTAGCGCTAGCTACTATCTGCTTCCGCTGGAAGCCGCGGGGATACCGGCCGGAAGTATCCTGGTCAACCCGCACACAGGTTGGTAAACGCTACAGCTGATTTCTCTCGCATGCATGACGTCATTAACCCTAACCCTGATCTTAACCCTGCGTCGCTCAGACTGACACTCCAGCTGTATGATGGGATGTTACGCTACATTATTTCACCACAGGTTTTACTGGAAGTCTCTTCTTGATAGTGAAATCGAATAATAAATGATGTGTTAAGGGCCGCTCACACTGAATGCCACCTCCACCATGTTGCCTTCAAATAAAACCGTTGCCATGCCGACTTGCCCCGCCTCCAGGGTCTTCTGATTGGTCCACTGTTTTGGAATTGACATTTGTTCGTGTGCAAGACTCTGCAAAAGACGTGAATCGGTGGGCGGGGCTAAACGGGCAGCGCTGTAGAATCGGTGGGCGGGGCTAAACGGGCAGCGCTGTAGAATCGGTGGGCGGGGCTAAACGGGCAGCGCTGTAGGAATCGGTGGGGGGGCTCCTCCAAAGCGCTGTAGAATCGGTGGGCGGGGCTAAACGGGCAGCGCTGTAGAATCGGTGGGCGGGGCTAAACGGGCAGGCAGCATGGCTGTGTAATTGCTTATTGACCTCTTTTAAGGACTTTGCAAAAGGGAAATTTGTCTTCTGTCGAGGCCTTAGAGCTCAGTGAGGGTGTTTGTAAGACTAAATGGTATCATGTGCTTCGTTTGTAATAATTTACAGGTTTATATTTAGACTCCCTCTCAGATTTGACCTCATTTAGACCACTGTTCGTAATCTAGTTCTGCTCATCTTTCTCAGTGTGAACAGATGAGCCAGTGCTGGACATGAGCATCAAGTCAACTTCATCTCAAAGAGGCTTAACAGAAAATCAGAATGTTAATGTTTATAATACCTTAATATATTCGTGCTTTATAGGCGCATTTAGCGGATTAGAGCTGTGTGATCATATATTTCACATTTTGCAACAATGTAAACAATCACGCAGTTGGGATTAGCTGTATATTGTGGAGTGATGCTTCACAGAAATGACGGTTTGCTACATACCTCAGACGACTTAACATAAAATTGCTTCTATTATCTTTTTTTTCATTAAATAATAGTTTCCTGAACAAATTGCACCTAAGACAGTTTTTACATTAACTTCTAAATTTAATTATAAAACCGTGTTTCTACTCCAGTTTCTGGTTGAAATGTTTACTTCGAATACAAGTGCTGTTGTGCACAGAGTGTCTGAGAGTGTGTGTGTGAGTGTGTGTGTGTGTAAAAGAGAGAGTGAGTGTGTGTGTGTTTGTTAGAGTGAGTGTGTGTGTGTGTGTGTGAGTGTCTGTGAGTGCATGTGTCTGAGAGTGTGTGTGAGTGCATGTCTTTGTGAGTGAGTGTGTGCGTGTGGTTGTGTGTGTGTGTATCCGCTCTGTTAGGAGCCTCTACTGATCTACAGTCCTCTTGACTGATCTCAGGTCAGCCGTTCCTGAACCCAGATGGCAGTGCTGTCGTCTACAGTCCCAGCATGACCTCACAGGCCTCCAGATGTCAATCATCCGTAGCTCCGCCTCCAGCCGCTCAGCCCACCAATCACGTCATGGCACAGGTGAGTTTAGTGGCTCTGATGTCACTGGTCTGTAAGTCAGGTGTGATGCATTATTTAAGGACAGATGAATCTTCCAGCGCTATTCTGAATTAATCAGTGACATGTTCTTCTGATGACAGTAGAGGATGATGGGAAATTAATTTGAGTTCATGTTGTGCTGTAAACTAACACCACCTTTTTCCATCCTGTACATCTGGAACTAAATCCATTTCCTTCCTGCTCTGTCTTCAGCCTCTCTGGTCTGTCCAGCACGCGCCGCTGTCTTACCCACCGGTCCAGCCGTTCACTGTGGTACCTACAGCTCTCTCCTGCTACTTCCTGTCTCTCTCTGTTCACTTCCTGTCCCGTCACTCTGTTGTGTTTCTGTGTGCTTTACCCTGTGCGTCTCCTTTGAGTAGTCGAGAGTTTCTCATCATTTGGACTCCCTCATCGTTCACTCAATCCCACAATCCCCTGCTCAAGCCTCCCGCTCGTGTCCCACAGAGCACAGATTCCTTTTATGTCAGCCGAACCTCTTTTAGATAAAGTGTTTATGTCAGTATTTCAATAATTAACACGTTTGCATGTTCACGGTGGTCACATGACATGCAGCTAAACAAATAAAATGTATATATATATTTTTTTTTAATGTAACATTTTTATGATTTACTAATAACTAGTCTTTTGAAACCCCAGTCTGGGAAACACTGTGTGCTATTACTTTTGTATTATTTTTTTATATCTACATTATACTGATGTGAGTTGGTTGTCAGTTGATGTTTTTTTCATTAACTACTGTTATAACAATTTGTTTCTTTTAAAATGCACTGACCTAGCTATAGATGCTGGTATGGCAATTAAAATAAATAAACAAGTACACTGCAGGGACGCAGTAGGTTGGGTATTTTAGGAAGCGTGTTCAAACCCATCAGGACTCACTGGGACGCACATCATGTGCTCTGATAACCTCTTTTTCTTGACCTCCCTCAGCCAGTAAACATCCCTTAATGACTAATTAAAAGAGTGGGAGATGCTTTGAATAATTAATGCAGGAGCAGAGACTGGAATTAATATTTAATGAATAGAAAAGAGCCTGGTCTCTTCCCATGTCTACTGTAATCCACACAGACTGATAGGAGCACATCTCACTGTAGTTCTGTATGTTTACTCTGTGTTCATGTATTCAGAGCGCTGCAGTGTGAGCTCTTCTCTCAGCAGGACAATCTGAGCGCTCAGTTCGGTCACATGATGCTGGTCCAGCAGGCCTCGGGGGACGGCCGTGACGCTCATGCAGTCGTTTATCCGCCGCTGCATCAGACCGGATACGTGATGTCCTCGCCGGGACAGACTGTGGCCAGCCCCTCTTTTCCTGCGGTCAGCCAGCAGCAGCAGCAGCAGCAGCAGGTGTGAGACGCATCACATTCTTCACACACATGGGGTCTGTCCCGAAACATTTGCACTCCAACACTTGTCTGTTTACGTGACGTACTTGATCTAAGTGTTCACGAGGGCATGAAGAGCGCGAGTGTGTGTAGAACATCTGATTATAACTGATTAGACACAATACAGACCGATTCAAAGCAGCTTCACAGTAATTAACAGAACAATAACAGAGTTAATGTTGCAAATTTCATGAATTATGAAACAAACTCGATATTAGCGGTAAAGCTGCTCTGAATTCAAATCTAATTGTGGTGCTTCTAATTAGCTGTTACACAGCAGTTGCATACATTTTAAAAAATGCACACACTTCTGGACCAATGCAATGTGCAACAGTTAATATTTTACTCCCAAATTATTTAGTTTAACCTTCACTGAAAGGTTTTCCTCAGTGTTTCAGAGTTTCTGGTTCCTGAGCGTGATGTTGAGCACTATATTAGTGATGCTGTGTGTTCAGTGTGTGTTAACGGCTCTGAGGCGTGTCATTATTCAGACTTACAGCGGTCAGCTCTTGGTATGGGCCCTGGTCCCTCAGAGATCCCACACTGCAGCTGTGTTGAGTTCAGTGATTGTAGTCCGTCGCTGGAGTTCACCGTGTGTTGTTCTCGTCACAGATGCCGGCGTGTTACTGTTCGCCCGGTCAGTTCCCGGTGTGTGGACAGCAGTACCTGCCCGTGGGTTCAGTGCCCTACAGCGGTCAGAGTCAGATGCCTCCCGCAGCCACGCAGCAGCCAGGTACATCACTGCACACACACGAGAGAGAACACTACCGCTAAACAGCAGACAGCACTCTATATATTACAGTCCTTTTAACCCTCTGCTCTTCACTCATTTTTGACCGGAAAAGGTTTTGGGTTTGGTTTTATTTTTATTTTTATTTATTTTTATTTTTTTTACATCAACCTTTGTGAAGGTTTTGGCACTTGCCTTGTGAACACACACACACACACACACACACACACACACACACACACTCACACTCACACTCACACACACACTCACACACACACACACACACACACACAAAACAGAACGTCATGGACATGATTCAAAAAAGGTTAAATGGTCCTGAAAAGAAAATAGTCACACTTGTGCTGTTAGCAGTCAAAAATGAGTGCATTGGAAACTAATTTTTCATCTAGTGGAAACGTTTGGTACTGCAGCCAAATGAAATCTCACTGAAAGCTCATTTTTTATTATATCTCATTCTAATTCAGAACGCCGCTTTTTAGATTTATGGCTTTGATTTTCATGTAGTTTGAGTAAAACATGTTTTGGAAAATAATACAATCATAAAATTTAAAAATTTAATTTTTGTGCATTTTTCATAATAATAAAAAAAAACAATCAAGATTTATCAGTTTAAGCTGGAAATTTTATTTTCAGGTCTCTGCTCAAAAAGTGATTAAAGAGTGATAAATGGATCATAGCCATTACATAAATATAATTTAGTACCATAAAAAAACATAAAAATGAAAAATATTGAGTCAAACTAAATATAGTACATTCATTTCATTGAAATAAAAGAGAAGTTTCCACAGTTCTGTGTATTTGGGCTTTAGTCTCAGTAGTGAGCTTCTCCTGGTTCATACCACCATCTCACTGGATTACTGCAAGATTTGAAACGTGAATGTTTGGGAATCTAGAAGTGACGGATTCTAAGTCAAGTCACTTTTATTTCTACAGCGCTTTCTGAAATACAGATTGTGTCAGAGCAGCTTTACAGTGTCAAACAGGACAAACATGTGCTGATAATGATTCATCATCCAGCTCAGTTCTGGGAGAACCCAGACTCAGTCAGGGGCCAGTTCTCCTCTGACCGGACCAAACCAGCATGATGTGGTTTAATTCTGCACTGCAGCATGGGTCAGATTGAGCAGAGACCGTTATCAGCACAGTGAGATCAGCACTCTCGGTGTGCTTGTTGTTTGGTGGTTCTCTCTTGTTGTGCTTGTTGTCTTGGTGGTTATATACTGTGATGCACACACAGACACACACACACACACACACACACACACGGTGATTGTTTCAGGAAACGAGGCAGCACCGCGGGGCAGGAGATCGCAGCTCGGAGCTAATTACAGTGACGCAGGTGTTCGGCCCTTTGACACACACAATACAGGTTTTGTTTTGGCCGTATTGTTCTCTTCTGAGACCTGCGCAGCGACAGATGTTAGACTGCATTGAACTGAAGAAGCTTTTCATGAAGCAGTGAATATCTGCGAGTGCAGGCGAGGCGTGGGAGCTGCTGATGGGAACGGGACAGACGCGGGTGTTTGTCGGAGCGGCTGGATTCGGGGCCGAGGCACTGTCTGAGACGCCCTACGATTCTCACAGTGAACCGGTCTCTTTTCCAGCCCCTCACTCGTCCTCCAACACTCGTCTCTGCAGGATCACACAACATTAACCCTTCAGTGTCTGTGCCGTTTGAATGTTGAACTCTTTTCTCTTTTTTGGGTCAGTTACTGGCAGATTGTGGTACGTCTGTAGTACTTATTTTTAAAGAAGTCTCTTCTGCTCACCAAACCTGCTTTTATTCAATCAAAAACACTGTAAAAACAGTGAAATATTATTCTAATGTAAAACAGCTGTTTTCTCTGTGAATCTCTGTTAAAGTGTAATGTATTTCTGTGATGTGCAGCTGTATTTTCAGCATCATTACTCCAGTCTTCAGTGTCACATGATCTTCAGAAATCATTCTAATATGATGATTTGCTGCTCAAGAAACATTTCTGATTATTATCAATGTTGAACACAGTTGTGATGCACAATATTTTTGTGGAAACTGTGATACATTTTATTTTTCAGGATTCACAGATGAACAGAAAGTTCAAAAGAACAGCATTTATTTGAAATAGAAATATTTTGTAACATTATAAATGTCTTTCCTGTTGCTTTTGATCAGTTTAATGCGTCCTTGATGTATAAAAGTATATATATACATTTTAAATCTTACTGTCTCCCCAAACTTTTTAATGGTTGAGTATCACAGTTTCCAAAAAAAAGTAGTAATATTTTAGAATATTATTTTTATTTACTGTATTTTTGATCAAATAAATATTGGTAAACATAAGAGACTTCTAAAAACATTTAAAATGTTTAATCTAAAAATGTTTTAAATATTAAATAAGCATGTGGTAATGTCTGTTTGTATAATATGGTAAATAAAAGCTGCTCGTCTTATTTGATTTTCTATAACTGGATCTTGAAAACATCACACGATCACATCATTCATATCAAACGCATCCGTGTAAAACCGCTTAGTCTGAAGTTACAGATTTACACACTTCAGATCTGACCTCTGCTGGGTTTCATGTAATGAGCTCATTTCTAATAAAAATACACAGATGTGAATAACCTGTATTTCTACATTTTATTTTCATCTTACTGGAGCATGTTGGAATAATGTCTGCATGCTGTGTGTAGAGCTGGAACGAACCCCTTCAGATGTTCCTGACTCCAGTGTTCTCTTCCCGCTCGCTCAGCTGGACTGTTAATATGACATTCCCATCATGCTCTGCTCCTCAGTGGAGGTGAGAGAAAAGAGCTAAAAATAGCGTGCGTTCGCCGTCTCCTCGCCGCGGGCCGTCCGTTTCCTTTGTCCCGCTTCTGTGCTCATCTGGGTTAAATTGATTGCCGTCCCTTTGGCCAAAGCCAGCAGAGATGGGAAGGTCCCACAGAGCAGCTCCTCTGCGGAGAGTGTGTTTGATAGCATCCCTCGATAACCTTGACACCAATGCAGATGACCCTGCTCATGATGGGCCCTTCCCTGCACCTGCTGTTCTCACGCTGACACAGACGAGACCTCGCAGACGAGACCTCGCAGACGAGACCTCGCAGACGAGACCTCGCAGACGAGACCTCGCAGCCGTGGCGTAAGCTGCTGTATAATGAGGCAGGTTTGACGCCGCTGCTTTGCTGAGATCAGCAGTGGTGTAAAGCCTTCAGCTGGTGAGGGCTTCATTAGCTCTACGTGATGAGATGAATCTGCAAACGTGCATCAGGTCCAGCTGCTCCGCAGTCCAGAGCTGATCTAAATATCTGAATAACCCTCATAATGCATTCAGAATCTGGATATTATTTTCACATTCCTGCTCCGTTTAGGATCCGAAGAAGTGTTATGTATTTCAAATAAAACCATATTGTATCTGATCAGCAAGATCTCGATGAGTGAATGTTACCATGATATTACTGCATTTACACCTTTTTTGTTGAAGAAATATTAATAAATTGAGATATTATTTGAAATTTTAAATTAGACAAAAAAACTTAAACTATGATACAAAATATATTTATTTTTGTCAATATTGATTAGAAATTTTATTGGAATATATAATTGTATGAAATTTATAGGAACCAGAATATTAATCCCATTGGAATAAATGGAATTTAATTACATTTCTTTGAATTTATAGCTCATGTTCAGATTTTATGAAACATACATATTTATTTCTAACACAACAACATTAATATGACTCTGAAAGGTTTTCAAACTGAATTCATTTTACTTGCATGAACTTTACATTTAAACAACAACAAAAAAATTTCATGCTGTAGTGGTTCATCAAACATATTCATATTCATCAACAAAATTCAGTCCCAAAAGTGTGAGAGATGAGGGAAAAAAGTGTTTGTTTTTTTTTGTTCACAGATAATTTTTAAGTCCAAAATAACCCGAACACAGAATTGTAACATCATTTAAAAATATTATATTTCTTAAAATATAATTGTTAAATCTAGGAAACAGAGGTGTGTAAATGAGGCGAGTTTCACTCACTCACTAAAAACTGTTTGTGTTGTGTGTGTAAAGTGGTTTCTTGATTGACGGGGTGTTTTTGTTTCGTCAGTGGACAGTAAACGCTTTACTGGGTTTGTTTCACGTGTTGCTGCTGAAGTTCTCATATCGCCGTGTTTCTGTATGTTCCTCAGGTTACCAAACTGTGATGCCAAATCAGCAGCAGAGCTACCAGAACATGATGCAGCCGCCGCAGAACCAGACACACGGCAGTGTGGGGCATCAGCTGCAAGGCATGATGGTCCAGTATCCGTCAGTGCCATCTTACCAGGTGAGCGCTGCGTTCAGTAGAGCAAGGTGCTGGTGAAGATCAAGCAGTAACCTCGGTGTGTGTGTGTGTATGTTTTGTGTGTCAGGTGAGCGTGCCTCAGCAGGTGTACTACAGCATCGCTCCTCCCAACCAGCAGAACACCAGCAGGTACACACACACACTCACTACAGCATCCACATCATTTATTTGATTTGCTGAAGTATTAGAATTCATTCAGGTCTTCTAGAAACTGTTAGTTGTGCGTGCGCTGATAGGAAGCAGGGCTCTCTCGGGACCGTGACTTTAATAGGCCACGCTCACGATGATTTATAAGAACAGAAATGCAGCTGGTGTGAATATAACATGCACATGCTTCATATGAGGCGCTCACAGAAGGGTGTGCTGATTAAAGCACAGAGCCGCTCCAGCGCGGTGAATACTGAAGATCTGTGTAGCTGACGTGTTGAAGCTGTGTTTGTGTCCTCAGCTGCTCCTCCGTGGGGCTCCTGCCTCCTCCAGGAGCACAGCAGATGCCCTTCCACCGCACCTCGCCCCCCTGCGGCTCGCAACAGATTCCCACGCAGCAGTGCTCAGGTACGGACCGCACCGTGATGTTTCCAGAGTCCCGCTCTTCTGACAGATGGATGATGGGAAATATCACTGAGCTCAAACAAATACTGCTTCGGCCGGTTATCATCTTCATGATCAGAAATGAGAAATCGCCACCTTTATTTTTATAGTGCTTTACACAGTCCAGATTATTTTAAAGAAACTTCACAGTGATGATAATAACAATAACTCTAATCAATTCAATACAGAAGACAATAGTGTCATTATTCACATCAATCCAGTGTTATTTTAGTATCACTGAGACACTATTATAGTGTTTATTCATATTTTCAACATTTTTACTCGTATATTTTGTTTTTGTTGTAGTACTTTTGTTTTATGTCTATTGTTTTCATTTTTATTTTAGTGTTAGTTTTAGTACATCAAGTCAAACAAAATTAAAATGAGAAATGTTGCTATGGCAACTAGCTGAAATATACATTTTTAATTCCATTTAACATTTCAAGTAACGCAAATATTTGTAATTTTTTTAAGGATTTAATTAGAGTTTTATCTCTCTCTAATAACCCTGGTTCATTGTGGGTTTGTAATAAGAGTGTCGGTGTTCATCATAAATCAGTTTTGTCTTCTAGTAGTCAGTCTTCAGAGCTCGGTGAAGACGGTTTTATTGGGTTTGGTGTGTGTGATCGAAGCGTTCGTTCTCTGTTCCTTCAGCTCAGGCGTCACACTGTGTGTGTGTGTGTGTGTGTGTGTGTGTGTGTGTGTGTGTGTGTGTGTTGATCACGAGCCCGCAGCACAGCAGTGACCTTCAGGCTCGTGCCGGTTCCTGCGAGGCAGAAAGGTGCTAATTGAAATGACACTCTCTGCTCCCAGCAATCCCATTACTGAACAGATACGGGTGGTAATTAAAAAGTAATTCCTGGGCTGCTTTGTTCTTCTCTTAAAGAAGGCCTTCACGGCTCCTGTAATTCTCATTGCCGCTGATGTGTCCTCCATTAATGTGAATGGCTTCTCACTGATCGCTCGTCTTTCATAACTAATTAAAAGAGGAGGCTAGAAGGGCTCCTCAAATACTCAAATTAGATTCTGTTCCCCTTCTCAAGCGTCTTGTGGTTTAATTTGATTGGAGGATTAAGCTGTGAGAGAAAGAACGTCCTTGATTCAGTGGCGACACACAAGACGTCTGGATATCAGTCTTCTGCTTCAGTGTTCAGTTAAATCACACCGTCCGTTATATCTCTGTCTACACACACATCATTCATAGACTATCAGTCTTTTCTTCTGTTCTCACTTTTAGTTTTCTTGTCATTTTTATTAGTTTTGTATTAATGTGTATTTTTTTTATATTATTGGTTTTAGTTTAAGTCTTAGTTGTTTTAAATACTTCAAGATCTAACTGAAAATGAGAAACTAGCAGAAGTCTTTTTAAAGAATATTTAATTTAATTCAACACTTTTTTTGTTGTTGTTTTTGTTAACTTGGAGGCATTGTGTAATTGTGTGTGTGTGTGCGTGTCTGTGTGTGTGCGTGTGTGTGTGTGTCTGTGTGCGTGTGTGTGTGTGTGTGTCGGTTTTGATTCCAAGGAAAATTTGTGTGTGTGTGTTTGTTTCTTTTTTTCTGTGTGTGTGTGTGTGTGTGTGTGTGTGTGTGTGTGTGTGCAGGAGCTCCGCCCCCAGCAGCAGGTGGAATGGTGATGATGCACCTGGCGTTACCTGTGTCCCAGCAGCCTCTGTGTAGTTGCTCGGTGCAGTGGAGAAGGTGGAATTGTTTTAGCTGTGTTCAATCAGGCTCATTGATGCCCATCGGATTATTCGGTCTGGAGCCGTCACGAGTGAGAACACTCCAGATTACCTTCAGAATTCACCATTTCTGTGTAAAACAGTTCAGATGTAACACTGAGCTGAAGATCAAAGTCTCAGTATGATCGTTTAAAGGGATAGTTCACCCAAAAAATGAAAATTAGCCCATGATGTACTCACCCTCGGGGCATCCTTCTTTCAGACGAATACAGTCGGGAGTTATAGAATATGTCAATATATTTAACATATTAATGTTAAAGGAATAGTTCACAAAAAATTAACATAAGCTGAAAATGTGTTCATCATTAAACCATTCAAGATTAGGATACGTTTGTTCAGGTTTGTAGAAATGTAGCACTGCATCAGTGTCTCAGCAATGGATGCTCTGCGGTGAATGGGTGCCGTCAGAATGAGAGTCCAAACAGCTGATAAAAACATCACAATAATCCACAGCACTCCAGTCCATCAGTGAACATCTGGAGAAGACAGAAGATGAAACACATCCAGCATTAAGACGTTTTTAACTCAAATACATAGTCTATAATCCATAATAACACTTCCTTTTATCAGCTGTTTGGACTCTCATTCTGACGGCACCCATTCACTGCAGAGCATCCATTGCTGAGACACTGATGCAGTGCTACATTTCTCCAAACCTGATGAAGAAACAAACTCATCCTGATCTGGGATGAACTGAAGCTTCATCGAGATGTTTAACGGTTTGTTCACAGAGCAGTCCTCAGCTGGGAAGCTCGTCCTCCTCTCCGGCCCAGTCTCCCACACCAGCACACCTCAGTAACGTAAAGAACATTCGTCCCAGTCTCAACACTGTTCCCATGATGCCTCACTTTTCCAGATCCTTGGTTTCAGGACAAGGTGAGTCCTCTGGTCCTGTCTGGTGTTTAGTACGGTGTTGAGGTCATCTTGAGGATCCTCAGGTATGTTGTTGTTGTCAGGTGACCTGCGCTACCCTCTGATGGGACAGACGCTTCAGTACAGCCCTCAGATCCGCCCCCCGTTACTTCAAGCCCCGCCCATGGTGTCCAGTCAGGTGAGCCCACCAATCACATTCCAGATCACATTAACATGCTAATTCAGAAGAGTACCATGCCATTATTAGCCACTTCAGCCGGCATGTGAATATATATAATCCAGACTGCTCCTCAGCACTAGATATAGAGCGTGAGGAGAAGCGATTGTTGAGCTCTCGTGTGTTCGTCCTCTGTTAGGCTCCGGTGGGGATCCGGCCCGCGGGTCGAGGCAGGAAGCCGCAGAGGAGAGCGCTGTCTTCAGATCTCAGTGTAAGTGAAGCAGGTTACTATACAGGCAGCTCTGGTCCTCGAGATCCTGCAGAGTTCAGCTCCAGCCCGATCAGACACACCTGAACCAGCTCCTCAAGCGCTTCAGCATCACTAGAGAGCTACAGGCTGGATGGATGGAAACTCTGCAGGAAGGAGAACAGGAGCTGTCCAGCAGACACACACATCTCCTCCTCAAAGCTGGTCTTGTGTTTGTTAAATAACTCTAGTTATTATTGGCTGGAGAACATTAGTAGCTTTAAGTCATAAGAATTATTCAAATTCTAGTCAGATTCACTGCTGATCAGCTACATCGGTTACACTTCATTTCAAGGTGTCCTTGCTCCAGTGTAATTATACACAAGTACTGAGTAATGTTAATTAACTACACATACTTACTACATGATTAGAGTTTGGTTTAGGGTAGCTTGCATGTAATTCTGCATAATTAATGGTTATTATAATAGTAAGCACATGTAACAAGGACACCTTAAAATGAAGTGTCACCACAACGGGATCATTATGAGTCCGTGTGAGGTATGATCAGTGAATGTCAGACGTGTTCTGAGTGTGTCTGTGTGTCCTGCAGTGACACCTGTCCAGTCCTACACCGTCCTGCTCACGCTCTTCTGACCCACGGCAGGACGCAGCGCTGTTCTCTCTCTCACTGGACAGATGACTGGGACATCTCAAAATACAGCCGGAACTGTGTTCTTCTTTATTTTTTTATCTCTGTTTATTGGTTTGTTAGTTTTTTATTTGAATAATCTGGTGTTTAACACTTTTTCCATTTGGTTTCACATGTGTATTCGGTCTGTCTTCACCAGCCGTCGGCGCTCCGTGTGATGAACGCGCTTCGCCGTCTCGTGACAAACACCACCTGCTTTTTGTAAATAATTTATGAAGTAGCTGTATAATTCAGTTGATTGTTTCCTCTGTGAATTGTGGGATAGACGCCGGTAAGAGCGTCAGCATTTGTTTTTTTGTTTGTTAATTTCTTTGTTTTTAATTGAAGACATCACACTGCACCTCAACGGATCCACGGTCACGTTTTTAATAAGTTCACACACGTCAAGTCAGTTCTTGTTTTTTGGGGTCTTTTAATATTATATTCGTACTGGGAAAAATAAAAAGAGAAGAAACGTTAATATTATATTCATATTTGGAAAATAAAAAGAATTTATATTTTGTAGATATATATATATATATATAAATCTATTTTTTCTTTTAGAAATATGTGTGGAAGTCTGAAAGGCTGTTCAGTGTTTACTGGTGCAAGTCCATTTTTATTTCAGTTTGAGAACCAATAAATGTTTACACCAAATGATCTACTTTATCAAACACTGACGTCCTTCGCCATGAATCAGTTTGTCGTTTTCATACATGTGTAGATGCTTCCTGCCTCTGTCATCCATCAGGCTTTATTTTTCAGCGAGGAGCCGATGGTTCGAGGCGTCTGCTTCATAAAGCTCCGCTGCATCGTTGGCTTCCTCTGATCTCAGCCGACGGACGCGTCGTTCATCTCAATTCTGCTTTTATTGGCTCATTTGTCTTCTGCATTAACCTGCCGTTCACCTCATCTGTCCAAACGCCCCACAGTTCATCTAGATTCTTCTCGGTATTTTCCTCCACCAATAACCTCAAAGTAATTTGGCAGAAGAAAAATCCCCCACCTGCTGGTGATTGAGCCGCAGGGAGCCAGAGCTGCTGGAATCCATAATGGATGGCTTTATCTTCATATGGAGGTCCGGTAAGGGTGTGAATTGGCTCTGTGCCGGCGAGATTATTAACGTGTAATTAAATCAACATCTGGAGAGAGACGCCGAGGACGAGGTCTGCTCATAAAATCTCTCTGGCCGTCCAGCTTCTGTTTGTTCAGCAGTAATTGATGTTTTGATCAGAAAGCCTCTAGTTTCCTGGTGGTGTGTGTCCAGGCCTACTCCGTTATCCCACTGTAAGTGTGTGCAGTGACGCAGTATTTCTATCTAAAACACTGATGTTACAATAGAAGATTGTTTCTCCATGTTAAACTGGTTTCTCTGCGACACACGGGCATCTTCACTCCGAGATCGAGCTCATCACATTAAATACATGTTTCTGTCACATTCACATCGTAAATATAGCAAAGCTTCTAATATTTTCATTATTTAAATAGTTTTTCTTCATTTTAAGTGTTGTTTCAGCTTTTTAGTTTTTTTTTTTTAATTTTTTTATTAGTTTTTATGTCTACGTAGTTTTTCTTTTTTGTTTAATTTTAGTTATTTTAGTGCCTCCACTTAAATGAAAATTAGAAATGTTGCCATGTTTTATTTTTAAAGTAATTAAGTTTTTAATGGTTTTAGTTACTGATAACCATGGAACATCTAATAAACGTAGTCACTGAATTAGACAGAATTAGTTAGGAAACACTGCAGGGGGGTTTCTGATGCAACCGTGGAGGGACTGATGGGAAATTTGCCAGCTTTCTCTATTCTAATCAATGTAACTAATTTCTCAATATTTCTTCCTCTTTGGTAAAGTCTTGGAAACATCATTGTGGATTTTTTTTTCTTTTGATATTAGAGCAAATGAGAAGCCAAAAATCATTCACGGTCTTCTCCCGTTTACCATTACAGACGTTTATACAACTAACTATTTAAGGAAAAAAAAGAAAAGCTGAGTCTGAATGTGAATTATGAATTACTGAGGATCTAATGTCCAGAGGTCAGTTATTCAGGTATGAAAATCACTATTTCACAAGTGATGTGTGACTAGTTCTCTCCTTAAATATGAAGAGATCAAACAACAGATTCATGAGTTCATCCAAATTTCACAAAAAGCTTACAGACATAAGACACTGAAATGAGTTTCACTTGTTTGCCAATGAAGCACACACAGAAACTTTGGTCATTTCAGCTGATCTCATCTTGTGCGTGACTTTTCTTTCTGTTTTAAAGATGTTTTCTTTAGATTGTTTGACTACTCAGAAGAGAATAAGGGAAATATAACTGAATTTGTGTTTCCTGCTAGCTAAATTTCACATAAACAAAAATCTGGCACTAAATCTCTCTCTATTCAAAGTTGATCTAGACGAGTATATGGAAACTACATAAAGTTCTGCATCGCGAACCTGAATCGGATGATTCGCGATTCACTGTTCGATTGGAGCACTTCGAAACAGTTAATCGTTAATCGATTTACTGCTAACTAGAGAAACACTCCATTAATATGACGAGCTGCAGCTCAGAACACGTTAGATTGAAACAGTGCATTATGATGGAGTTTGTAGCTTAATTAACTGTATTTGAAATAGTTTGACACTGCAGTTATTAAAAAGAGCAGAACAACATGAAGAAGGTGAACTTTCTGATTCAGCTGAACTGTGCTCGTGTGTTCAAACACTTCTGCTCGTATCTGTTCTTACTCCACACATATTGATTAATCACTCTGTCTGAAATCACCCCTATACCTTCATATAAGTGCACTAATGAGGGGACGACCAATAGTGATCTCCAAAACCATAATGGACATTATTATCAGGTGCTCTCACTCACTGATAGTGATGATAGTGAACAGTGAAAACTGAGTGTTCGTGTGTGTGCGTGTGTGTGTGTGTCTTCAGCAGCACAAACTCATCATGTTATGAGTTACTGACTTCAGTTAACACTGCTTCATAGACTCGGGTGAACATAACCAGCTCGTCAAACGTGTTTAAAGTTGTTTATCTACTAACATGGCGTATGTCGAGTTTGAACGTAATTTCAAAATGTTTGTTGCAAATGCGATGTGAGCACGCCACCTCGAGACGAACTCCAGACATTACAGAGAGACACCAGAGACGGTGAAGAAGAGGCTGTCAGTAACGTGATGAAGAAAGAGTATTTGGGAAGTATAGAGATCTCATTTCAGGCGCCATTATTGTGTTTCTATTTCTTTATAATAATTCAATGTTATATATTCAAGACTTTAAGTATTTAAATCCGAACAGCGGAGCAGTTTTATCATATAATTATATAATATACTGTAAAGCTACTCTGAAATAGTGTTTATATTACTGAGCTCAGTTCGGTTCAATTTTAATCCAGTTTAAAAGCGACAACGTTACACAATTATGAGACGTGTTTTTCCTTCACCTGTGGGTGATCTATATATCCAAATGTTATTAGGTCTGTGTGTTATTTTCTTAATTTTAATGAACTGGTATAATTTCGTGAGGCAAAAGTGTCTTACCTCAGCACTCCATGTTCGCGCGCAGCTCTAGTGTAACGGTTTTTCTGTTTGAACGAAATCTGCCGGGAGTCTCGTCCGCGTGCGCGCCTATTTAAATTCACAAAAATGAAACAATTTTGTTTTATATGCATAATCATGATTTACTAAAGCGAAAGTTTTGTTTTTAAATAAGAAAGTCCTAAACAGCTTTCCACAAAGGTTATAATGCGGCCGCGCCTGCACCGTGTCTCGCGCGCGCGCGCACACACACACACAGGCATATATATTTAAGAATAGAATTAGAATAGAAAGTGCTAGAGTTAGAGGGTCAAATAAAGATGGAACAGATGTGTTTTAAGCCCATTCTTGAGGCTGTCTAAGGACTCAGCTGCTCGGATTGAGTTGGGCAGGTCATTCCTCCAGGAGGAAACATTTAATTTAAAAGTCCTTAAAAGTGACTGTGCTTCTTTGGGATGAACAATAAAGTGATGTTCACTTGCAGAACGCAAGCTTCTAGAGACACATAAGTATGAAGTAATGAATTAAGGTAAAGGGGTGCAGAGCCAGTGGTGGTTTTGTAGTCAAATGCCTTGAATTTTATGCGAGCAGCTATTGGTAGCCAGTGCAAATTGATGAACAGAGGTGTGACGTGTATTCTTTTCAGCTCATTAAAAATTAATCTTGCTGCCGCGTTCTGGATTAATTGTAAAGGTTCGATAGAAGTGGCTGAAGACCTGCCAAGAGAGCATTGCAATAGTCCAGCCTGGACAGAACAAGAGCTTGAACAAGGAGTTGTGCAGCATGTTCCGGAAGAAAGGGCCTGATCTTCTTGATGTTGAATAAAGCAAATCTGCAGGACCGGACAGTTTTAGCAATGTGGTCTGAGAAAGTTAGCTGATCATCAATCATAACTCCAAGGTTTCTGGCTGTTTTTGAAGGAGTTATGGTTGATGTGCCTAACTTGATGGTGAAATTGTGATGAAACGATGGGTTTGCTGGAACCACAAGCAGTTCTGTCTTGGCAAGGTTGAGTTGAAGGTGATGGTCCTTCATCCAGCAAGAAATGTCTGTTAGACAAGCTGAGATGCGA